>NC_136995.1:16709200-16829200 GCF_032717465.1 Coenobita brevimanus
AACCAACCCATACGTGTTCCCTACAAGTCAACAAGTGGGTTGGTGGAAGGTCAGTGTCCCTCCCCGTAAAACAACTAACTCAAAGACAAACGGCCGCCACTTACGGGATTATGGTGTCTGGAAATGACAGATAAGAACATAAGAAGAGAGGATAACTGCAGTAGGCCCGTTGGCCCATGCTAGGCAGCTCCTAGAAGATTAACTGAACTCACACAATTCTCATTTCCTTCTAATTTTGCACTCTCCTCCCGTTTACAATACTTCTTGCTCAATATTCTCAAATTCATTTTTGTTCACTCCATATTGCCTATTTTCCTGTAATGTAATAGTCTCGTTCCATTCTTCTCATGCTTTTAACCCTTGTCTAAGTCATTTTTTTCTGTCATGCTCAGCCTATCATTTTTTCCAGTATTATTAATTCTATCTTGTGCATATCAAAATCACACGATATCTTACTATTGATAGCTCCTCCCTCCTCCCCCTCCCCTCTCTGTCTCTCTCTCTCTCTCTCTCGCTTACCAGTATAGCTCGCCTGGTCCAGCTTGTGAGGGAAGGCAGAGGAAGGAAAACAGTGAAGGAATAATATTTTACTTGGCTAAGGTGAGGCGGGTGGAGGCTGAATGAGGTTGGGACAGGCAGGGAATATGCAGGAGAGAGAGAGAGAGAGAGAGAGAGAGAGAGAATATGTAGTCTGGGAAAATACTGTAGAAGAGACGACATGGGAGCAAAGGGGTTAACAGAGACTTCATATTCCTTCGCGTTGGTTAAGGAAGCTCCCTAACATCTTTTCCTAAGCGATTTATTTTGCTTATTACACCTTACTGTCCCTCACCGTGTTACATAAATCATTCTAATATCGCCACACCCAGCACAGATAAAGTATATAAGGATATTAACCAGCCATATCCAAAAACCGCTATGGAAGAGGTGTTAAAGAGAACCAACGAAAATACGAGTCCAGGCGTTGCTCTGCAGGTGAATACAAGAGTGAAGGCTGTAAAGAATAAGTGGGGCTGAGAATATTTGGGTCAGAATAAAAGGGGCTGAGAATATTTGGGAGAGGATAAGTGGGCCTGAGAATATTTGGAAGAGGATAAGTGAGACTGAGAATATTTGGGACAGGATAAGTGGGGCTGAGAATATTTGGGACAGGATAAGTGGGGCTAAGAATATTTGGGACAGAATAAGTGGGGTTGAGAATATTTGGGAGAGAATAAGTGGGGCGGGACACGTGATACAACATCCATAACGCTTTCTCTGCACTCCACCTTCACCCTATCCCTCCACAGCCCCACATATCTTCCACCATCCACCCAGACACCACCTTTAAGTGTTCCTTCCCATCCCTTCCCACACAGACCTGATAAATAAGAAAGGCTAAGAGGAAGGAAGGGGGAGAAAGTGTGATAATAATGTGTGAAGACGGCCACGAAGATGCTAAGGAAGAAGAGGGAAATGGTAATAAGTCATAATGTATCACTGACAACGGGGAACTGTTACTGTAAAATGCTTACCCGGAAATATTATTCTTGATACGTACTTACGGCAACAAATCTATAAGAGCCGGTAATATCTAAGCTTCCGGAACGAGGCACTATCTTGTCATTCCCGATATTGCAAGTCAAAAACAATCAAATGTCACATCAGAAAGTTATAACTCAAGAACAAATTATTATTACACCAATACTGATATAAACACCAGGAACATGAACAAATATACATATATATATATATATATATATATATATATATATATATATATATATATATATATATATATATATATATATATATATATATATATAAAGGAAATAATAAAAACACTATATTACAAGAAAGAACTAGGTAAAGCATAAAAAATCAATAAAGGAGGAAAATATAGGTGGAAGCAGAATGAGAGTTATAAGCGTGCATTTATTCGTGGAAGAATACTGGTCAGACGTAATAAACATGATAATTAATGGAAGGGAAGGAGGAAAGAGGAAATAGAACCGTAAAATTTAAAGGTGCGTTATCTACAGAGTGAGACACGAGGAGACACCAAAGGGAATGAGGAAAGGGGGGGGGGGAATGGGTATAATTAAAGGAGCATTATTTAGCGAGGAAGAATGGGGGAAGATATAAAGGAGATGGAGACTAAAAATGTAAATTACAGTCGGGGAGGAGAGGGAGAATGCAGGGGGGAAAGGACACGTAGGGGAGGGCGAGAGCGAGAGGGGGAAGAGGGAGGGAAAGAATGGGAAGAAAGGGGGAGGCGAAGGAGAAGTAGGAGAGAGGGCTGGGGATGGAGAAAAAAATGGGGGATAAGGAAGATAAAATGGAAACAAGTGCAGAAATCAAAGTGGAAAGAGAGTGTGTGATGGGGAAGGAGAGAGAAAGAGAGAGAAAAAAAAAGGGGGGGAAATTGCGGAGACTGGGGGATGTAAAGGGGAGAAAAAATGAAAGGGAAAATATGGAAAAATAAGGGAGGAGGGGGAACAGTTGGGGGTGAAGTAATGAGACGTTCCCCTGGTACTCCATCATCGTTGCAGGAAGTTGACGCTGCAATTGGTATTATACTGATGAACACAGGCATGGACGGTGGGGAGGTGGGGAAGAGAAGAGAGAAAATGGTAGAAGAAAAGAGATGAGACTAGATGAAAAGGGAAGAGATGGGACTAGATGAAAAGGGAAGAGATGGGACTAGATGAAAAGGGAAGAGATGGGACTAGATAAGCATGGAAGAGATGGGACTAGATGAAAAGGGAAGAGATGGGACTAGATAAGCATGGAAGAGATGGGACTAGATGAAAAGGGAAGAGATGGGACTAGATGAAAAGGGAAGAGATGGGACTAGATGAAAAGGGAAGAGATGGGACTAGATGAAAAGGGAAGAGATGGGACTAGATGAAAAGGGAAGAGATGGGACTAGATAAGCATGGAAGAGATGGGACTAGATGAAAAGGGAAGAGATGGGACCAGATGAAAAGGGACTGGGAGGGAAGGGAAGAGATGACAACAGAGAAATGGGCGAGGTTATATGAAATTTAGTTTGAATGAAGAGGAAATGACAGACCTGTATCAGGCAGCAAGTTGTACACACCTGACTGGGTAGCAACTGATACCATAATGCCTTCACATTTGGTCACCTTTATCTCATTAGCATAGAGTCAGTCGAGAAATACAGTAGTAATCACTAAATCAGTGGGTCTTAACCTGGGGGTAATTTTGCCTTTTCCCCCCTGCCCCATCTCTCCCCCTGTCATATCCCTCACTCCCTGTCCTACCCCTCCCTCCTCACCTGAACCCCTCTCCCCTGTCATATCCCTCACTCCCTGTCCTACCCCTCCCTCCTCACCTGAACCCCTCACCCCTGCCCTATCTCTCCCTCTGTCCTACCCCCTTACCCCCTCTCCTACCCCTCCCACCACACCTGTACCCCCTCCCCCTGTCCTACCCCTTCCCCCCAGTTCTACCCCTCCCTTCTAACAAGTGCCTCTCACTCTCACTCATCTACTCCCCCCCTCCCCTCCCCTTCCTCAAAATCGCCTTGGTCCGGGCGCCCTCGACACAATTACTGTCTGGAGTTGCGACAGAGACACAAACACAGGAATATTGGGACTCTTCTCTCAGTCTCTCACCGATTTCCCTCCCTTCACCTCTCACTTCCCCCCCTCCTCTCCTCCACCCCCCAAACCTAACCCTTGGCCTGGGTACTCTCCAAACAAACGCTATCTACACCCAAAACAAATTTAGTGGAAATCTGCTTCTCTCTCTCTCTCTCTCTCTCTCTCTCTCTCTCTCTCTCTCAACTAACATTTTCTCCGCACTACACCTGATTTCCTTCTAAGTCCTCTTTCTTGACGCCACTTGACAATTATCAAGAACTGTTTTTAGGGGGTACTAGCTAAATAAGTCGCTAAGGAAGAGGTGTTACGAAATCAGGAAACCCTGGGTGTAGGGTGTGTTGTGCGTCGTGATCACTGCCTCCGCCACACTCATCTGTATTCGCCTCGTGTGTTGGGGATAGGGGTCAGGGGTGGGAGGGAGAAGATAGCTGTGGTGACTGAAGAGGCGGTGAAGATGAGAGGGAAAAGGAGGGAGAGAGAGGGAAGCAGGGTGAGATGAGAGGGAAGAGGGAGGGAGAGGGAGGAAGGGTGGGATGAGAAGGAAAAGAGAGGGAGAGAAAGATGGAAAGAAAAGAATAAAGATGAGGGAGAAGGGTAACATGAAAAAAGAGGGAGAGAGAAGGAAGGAAAGATGAAAGGAAAAACAGAAAGACAGAAGAAAGAAATGAAAGATGAGAAAGAAGAGGAGGGAGGGAGAGGGAACAAGGGTGAGATGAGAAGGATGAGGAGGGATGGAGAGGAAAGATTGGTAAGAGGAAAATGAAGACGAGGGAAGAATGGAATAGGGGAGAAAGAAAGAAAGAAAGAGAGAGAGAGAGAGAGAGAGAGAGAGAGAGAGAGAGAGAGAGAGAGAGAGAGAGAGAGACGAGAAGGAAGACACGGGAGGGAGAGGGTAGAAAGAAAAGAAGTGGAGAAAGAGGAGGGAGAGAATAGGAACAAGGGTGAGCAGTGGAGAAATGAAGAATGTTATGACAGTGTGTGGAACAGGAAGAGAGGGGAGAAAACAAGAATAAAAGATGATAACGGAGGAGTGAGAGAGAAGGGGAAGGAGGGTAAAAGAAGGAGCAATGAAGGATGTTAAGACAATATGGAACAAGTGGAGTGGGGAGAAAATAGAATAAAAGATGATAACTGAGAGGAGGGCGAGGAGAAAATGTAGGAAGTGGAGCAACAATCTTGAGGCTGATGGATTGAAAGGGAAATACATTTTTTTATAATAACAGAACAGAGGAAGGAAAAACAAATGAATAAAAAAATAATTACGGGAAACATGAGGAAAGAGGCAATGGATAAGAATGGAACTGCTAAAGAAGATGGGAAACAAGATAATGAAAAGTGTACAAAGGAACATGAAAGTGTACAGAAGTGGAGTACATAATTCCTGGCTTAGAAGAGAGAGAGAGAGAGAGAGAGAGAGAGAGAGAGAGAGAGAGAGAGAGAGCACCGTTATCTTGCTGTGTGTGTACCGTTATCATACTTGCGATATTTTGTGATTTTTATTTTCACTTTTGACTTTCGACATAAAATACAAGTGCTGTGTATGACGCTATCTTCAGTGTGTATTAAAGCTGAAGCGATATTCCATCACTCTATTCTCCAACTCCGATACAGAAACTTTCAGGGCTTAATATTTCTTCCATTTCTGACGACCTTCCTTACTTTTGTGTTCTCTATTTTTGCATCACATCTAATCATTTGATATACCAGGGAACTAGATCAAGATGAGGATGAATATACGTCTTTCAACGTATATATGTTTTTCTGTTGCCCGATGTTGTCTTGTCTGAAAGATGACCTCAATAAAATGATCTCCAGGCATTTCTACTCCCACTCGGTTGCTACGCCTCTTCCCACAACACACCATCCTCCTTCATGTACCGTTCTACCAGATTTCTCCGTCTTATTCCCGATCTTTTTCTCCTTCAAAGCAGCTCAGTGTCACAGTCCCTCACCCTCCATTTTCACCATCTAAATTTTTCGCTGACACTTTTCCACCTGTTAGCTTTCTCATCCATGCTGCGAGTATGTTGGATGTGAGGTTGGGATCCACGGAATGTTGAGGGAACTGACAGCAGGAGAGGGAAGGGAGAAAGCAAGGGGGGAGGGGAGCAGGAGAGGGGGGGGAAGGAAAAATGCATGAAAAAAAAAAAAGGTCATGAGAGAGGGGTGCAAAAGGGAGGAAAGGAGATGTGGGGAAAGTGGTAGGAAGAAAAGGGAGGTCAGTGTGTGTGTGTGTGTGTGTGTGTGTGTGTGTGTGTGTGTGTGTGTGTGTGTGTGTGTGTGTGTGTGTGTGTGTGTGTGTGTGTTGGGGATGGATAAGTAAAAAGAACAAGAGAAAAAGAAGGGATTGGTGAAGGATATAGTGAAGGGAGAAAAAAAAAATGGATGGAAAGAAAAAGAAATAACGAAGAAAAGAGAGGGTGGGAAAGAGAGAAAAGTGGAAGAGAGGTGGTGGAGGTAAAAATCAGTGGAGATTGAAGCATAAATGGAAACGCTGTAGGAAATAGTGAGGAAAAGTAAGGAGGAGGGAGAATGGGAAGCGGGAAGGATAATGACGTAGTGGGGAAGAAATTTTGATGGGGAAAGTAGAGTTTATAAGAGAGAGAGAGAGAGAGAGAGAGAGAGAGAGAGAGATTTTTACGACTGAGGAAGAATGTGTTAGGGGACGAATTAGGAAGTAGTGAGGAGAGGGGAGAAGACGGGAGGGGAGAGATTTTGGAAAGGGAAGGGTGAAAAGGCAAGCCTATTTCAGGACATAGTGACAAAAAAGTTTTAGGAGGGAGGATGGGAACAGGGAGAGACAATGAATGGGTGAGGAAGACGGTGAAATAAGGAAGGAAGGGGTAAAGGTAAGACTTGCTGCAGGACTTGCTGCAGGATATGGTGAAAGAAAAGGAAAAAAGGAAATTGGGAAGAAGGATGGATATCGAAAGAGTGGAAAAAGGAGGCAGGGAGGACGATGCGATTGAGGAAGTGAAAAAAAAAATAATAAAGACTAACGGAGGAAGTGGTCACAAAGTTTTGGGGCGAAAGGAGGATGAGAAAGACAGGAAAACGAGGAAGTGATGTAAGTGGAGGGGGAAGGGGAGTTAATGAGGAAGAAAGGGTTAATGAAGATGGATGGAAGAGAGTGGAAGGAACAGACACAAAAACGACTGGCTTGATGGCACTGGAAAAAAAATAACAGATGTTGGATTTCGGAGACTAAACCGACTATAAAAAGTGCTGAGAGAAAAGAAGATTACTGGCTGGAACGAGGTGGAGGAAGAAAAAAGGGGGGATGGAAGATCGACTAGAGATGTAAGCTGTAAAAGAAGGTATAAGAGAATGTTTTGTTGCATTAAATACCCATCAGGACAGATTATAGTGTTGCAATGGCGGAAGGAAGGAGGGAAGGAAGGAAGGAAGGAGAGTGTGATGACTGTAGGGGTAGTTGGAAATGCAGGAGTGTGGTTAACCCCATCAGACGATTTTATTCGTCTTAACAGACACTACAAGAAATAAAAGGTTTACTCGTAGATGTTGCTTCAGTAATTCCTTCATTAATTATCAAGACCGCATATAACACACACACACACACACACACACACACACACACACACACACACACACACACACACACACACACACACACACACACACACACACACACACACACACACACACGAGTCATGGTAGTACAGAGGTTACACAAAAGGATGGATGAAGGACGGGAGGGAGACAGCGATTATATATTACACGATAGGAGTCTGTCTAAAACTTGCTATTAAATTTTGAAAGCCTGAGATTGTCCCTTTTATCAGTGATTTATGTTTTGGTGGCTGACTTACAGGATGTGGTCACAAGTACTGAAAATGATGAAAAGGGGAAGAAGGAGGGTATGGGTTATCATCATCATCATCATCATCATCATCGCCTGTGTTAGTCCCCTGCAGATCGAGTGCTTCTATTTTTTTTTTTTTTTTAACCTTTTCCTTTAATTTATCAACTTTATTGAAAGAAAAGATGAAGGAAAGGGTAACTGAAATAGAAAGGTGAGGGAAAATGAAGCCTGAGAGAGAACATACCATCTTAAGGGATGGTATGAGAGTAAGGAAGAAAATGATAAGTATTGAGAAGTATAAAACCATCATAAAATATTACTATACTTTAAAAATACGAGCAGAATTTTCTCCTTCAAAAGATTTATTGCTAAAATTTCGCTACGCCTTTATCGGCAACTTCCCCTTCTTGATAATCAGTTAGTAATATATTTTTTAAAGATTTACATTATTATTCATTCATTCATTCATTCATTGCCAGACGCCATGTATCCCAGACGGGGTGGCCAATGGCTTAGAGTTAATTGTTTTACAGGGAGGGGCACTAATCCTCCACCAACCCCACTTGACACGTAGGGATGCCAACAGCATCTGGTGTTCCCAGGCGGTCACCCATCCAAGTACTAACCAGACCAAAATGCTTTCAATATGACTCTAAAAAAAAAAGCACACAAAAATAAGGTGGAGGAGGTTGATTGTAAATTATATATGAAACAAGTATGGAATGTGTGTGTGTGTGTGTGTGTGTGTGTGTGTGTGTGTGTGTGTGTGTGTGTGTGTGTGTGTGTGTGTGTGTGTGTGTGTGTGTGTGTGTGTGTGTGTGTGTGTGTGTGTGTGTGTGTGTGTGTGTGTGTGTACCTCCACACAACCAAACACTACCCACACATCACTTATCAACCAGGCGGACAATACAACACAACACAATACAATGCAATACAATACACGAGGCAGAGCAGCACATACATCATCAGACAACACTGGTTCCTGGCTCAATAAGGCGGTAATAAAAGAGCAGGTGGACATTACAATCAATGGTGCACCTTTACCCTCATATATCACTGTTTTAGGATCTGTCACCCCACTCCGCCCTGCTGTATGTCTTGCCCCCCCGTACCCCCCTTACATTCCTTCCTTTCTCTCCTTCACCAGCGCTGCCTTCCACTCCCACCTCTCTCCACCCTGCCCTCCCCCCTTCTTAGCATAAGAACATAAGAAGAGAGGATAATTGCAGTAGGCCGGTTGGCCCATGCTACAGGCAGCTCCTTGAAGAGTAACTGAACTACTAGAATGAGATAAGGACAGCAAAGAAGGCGGCTCCGCTTTCTTCCGTTCCTTTCTCACCCCAAATGCCCTTTCTTTAATTACCTCTCTTTCCTTTTCTTCCCTCTACCCACACTTCCCCACTTTCCTTCCCCTCTTCTATTCCCACTACCCTCCCTCCCTCCCTGCCTCCCCCACTTCCCTCCCCTTTCTCCCTGGTTCTCCAACTCCTCCCTCACCTTCAGATTCATATATCACTGCTTTAGACTTCTTTTATCCCACCCCACCCTGGTGTGTGTCTTTAATCTCCACTCCCCCAACCACAATTCCTTCCCTTCCTTCTCTTCCACCTTCCCTTCCCCTCCCTCAGCCCCACTACCCTCCTTCCCTCAATGACCCTTCCCACAGTTCACTTCCTCAATCACTTAGCCTTCTCTCCTCTCTCTTCCTCTCGCTTTATCTCTTCCTCTCTCCCTTTACTACCGTTATCCTCTCTCACTCCCCCTAACCTACCATCCCACCTTTCTCATACTCCCTCTGTTTCCCTTCCCTCACTTACTCCCTGTACCAACCTCTCCTTTCCCGCCCTCGTCCATATTACTTTCCTTTACTCTCCCTCCCCTCCCATAACTTCACTCCCATAACCCTTCCCTCCCACACTCCCACAACCACCAGGCAATTTATTTATCGTATCGGAGGCCTCTCGCGGTAAAGGGGCTGATTAAGCACTCGTAACTTCCTACTAGCTCTGTTCTCTGTCCTCATTACGCTCCCCTCAGGTCCAATATCATGTCTCTGCCCATCTCATTTACCTCACTTCATGTCCCCCTCGTAGAAGCAATGCAGGGCAGGTACCAGACACAGACAGCGAAACAAAACAGTGAATAGTAGACAGTGGCTTTATGTAGGCTTCGTTATGTGATTTTTTGGGGTGAACGTCCATCCCAGAAGCCCAGTGACAGTCAGTGGGCCTGGAACCCACTCCAGTGAGCCCTCCACACTTGAGACCAGTTACAAATAAACCAAGCTCCCACCTGTGTGTTTTACCTGTCTGAACCACCTTTTTCTACTTCCTCCTTCTCTGCCTTTCCTCTGGGTACTTTCGTCGTTTCCTTTGCCCTGTCAGTTTTACAGACACTGCCGTTCCCCTATTTTACGAGCTTCCATTTACGCTCCAGCTGTTTTATTACATCTCCCTTACTCTCATTATTCCCTGACGCTCCCCTGTCCACTGTCTCCATATACCCTTACACCATATACACATTCCATCATGCAAATCCGTTTTCCAGACACAGAGTAACGCAGATATTTCCAACAAGGTAGGCTACATCTGAAACTGTCGAAAAGAAAAAAAAACAAGAGGATTGAGAAAGCAAGGTGCCTAGCGGTAAGTAAACATTAATTCAGGAGAAAAACTGACAGCAGTTGGTGTCTTTAAAACCCAGATGAGAAAGATAAAAAGGAAGGAAAACTCAGAAGGTGAAGGAAGCGTCTGAGGACCGCCTTGTGGCTGTCACTTTTTTTTCTTACATTTTTTCGTCTGTTATTCAACTCTATATTTTTCTCCTAAACTTTAACTATTTTTCCAATGTTCTTTTCTTTCTCTCATCATAATGAATCAAAGATCCCTCGTAACCCCCTCCCCCTTTTCTCTCTCTCTCTCTCTCTGACCCCATTGTCGCCCCCTCTCACTCCAGCGACACACGGCGCCGCATACGAATGGTCAGAAATGAGCTCTTGGTGTCTTTCCCTCCATGCAGACCTCACCAGCCCCTACTAGCCCTTTTAGCAGGAGGAGGAAGATGAGGAGAAGCAGAAGAGGAGGAACTGAAGGAGGGAGAAGAGCAGAAGCAGAAAGAGGATGAAAAGAAGCAGAAAGAGGAAGAAAAGGAGCAGCAGGCAGAGGAGGAAGTGCAGGACCTGGGGGAAGAAGAGGAGAAGCAGGAGGAGGAAAACTAGAAGTAGGAGGAAAGAGGAAGGAATAAGAAGTAGCAGCAAAATACAGTGTTATTCCTTCAGCACTTTCTTCACGTCTTAAGGGGAATGTGGGGAGTTGGTCGCTAGAAATGCATCTCTCACTATTTTTTTTTTTTCTTTTTACCCTTTCCACTATTCCAGTCTCTTTTTTACTATTTTCTTCTTTAACCAACCTTTTTCTCAGCCTATGTTTCGCTTCATTATATTTGTTTTCTTACCTTTCTTTATTAGTCTCCTTTTAATTATGGGAGGTAGATTTATTTTTCACTGCTTCTTTTACCTTCACCTTTATTTTTTGTCGTTCTTACTCCTTAGTTCCGTGTCACCTTCCCTATAGTCCCCTACTTCCTTGATCTCTTCTTCACCCTCTCCTCCAAGCTTTTAATTGTTCCGTTTTTTTACTAACTCCCCTTTAAGTCCTCCCTTTGTCTTTCTCTTTCCTCCCTCTTTGGTCGTCACGTTACACATCAAAAGTGTCGTTTTTTATGCTGAGTGAGTGTGACGGCGAGAGAGAACACCGCATTCCACTCTACGTTTTATCCACTTCTCATCGCGTTATCCACTTTTCATCCACCTTTTCACGGTTACCCAGGCACAGGTGAGGGAGGCCTTCATGTGGTGGCACTGATATAACAGGCAGGTTCAACTACCTAACAAGCTGATGGTAACTGTCCGTCATACTCAGTTTTATCTCCCAGACTCAGGGTAACAGCAGATCACGACACGAACGCGTTAACACTAAGCCACCGTGGTTCCTCTTACTTTATACAGGGACCTTTTCTGACCCTGTGTGGATTCATATACTTTAAAGGGAAATGGAAACGAGATACAATAAGTTATTTAAAGGTTATAAGAAAAACATACTGTGGAAGAAGGGAAGGTATAAAATGAGAAACAGTTCTGATAGAAATGCAACAGAGAGAGAGAGAGAGAGAGAGAGAGAGAGAGAGAGAGAGAGAGAGAGAGAGAACAGGAAGGCAAAGTAGCAGAATGAGATATACGCTAATGGTCACAGAATAATAAATTACGAGAAAGAGGAAGCGAAGGAAGGAGAGACGGAGAAGAATTTACGAGGGAAGAGGAAAGAGGAAGAGGATGAAGGGTGGGCAGGATGTGAAGGAGAGAGGTCAAGTGATTAAGGAGAAGGAGAACGGAAGGGAAGATGATGCTGAAGGCGGGGACGGAGACGCGGAGGGAAGTAATGGCGAGGAAATAGGAGGGAGGGTGAAAAGGACGAACGGAAGACGAAGAAGGAAGATAAACTGACAGAGAAAAGTTATATGGAGGAGCAAATAAATTATATATGACGTTCTCAGGCTGAAGAGGTTAGCCTAAATGTGTCCTTCCTCAAGAGCCAAGCATTTACTTCTCACATTAATGATATGTTAACATCTTCACCATAACATAACATAATCTCTATATGATATTACATCATTCCCACGTATTTAAGTAATTAAGTATACCTATTTTGTCCACTCCTTTGTTCTCCCTACTTATAACACCGTCAGAATTGGAGAGAAATAGGGAAGAAGGCAGGATGGGAGAAGGTGGGAAGGAGGAGGGATGTGAGATGGAAGGTCAAGAGAAAAGGAGGGAAGAAAGGGATGAATATGAGGAGGGAATAAAGATAGGGTGAGAATGAGGGAAGGAGGTAAAATAGAAAAGGAGTGGAGGAGAAAAGCTAGGGGAGAGAAGAGAGGAGGTAGTAAAGTGGAGGAGGAAGAAAAGACTGCAAAGGGGAGGGGAAGAAAGACAGAAGGGAGAGGACAGGAGAGGAGGAAGAGGAAGGGAATAGTTGGTAATGGTGAAGGTGAAGGAGGAAGCTCATCATTTATACCAGGGTGGAGTGGAGGGAGGGAATGTGACAGAGGGAAGGAAGGGAGAGAGGGAGGAAGGGAGAGTTTCAGAGGCGAGAGGGAGGAATGAAGGTCAGGTCAGGGGACGTAAAGTTTGTGGAGGAGGAAGTAGTGGTCAAGGAAAAAAAAAAAAAAGGACAGATAGGGAAGGAGGGGGGAGAGAAGTAGGGAAAATACTGGTGAAGTGAGAATGAAAAACGGAAGGGCTAGTGAACGACAAGAATCGACCGAGTGAAGGCAGGGCAGTGACCAGGTAAGAGGCAAAGGGTGGCAGGGAGGGAGATGGTGAGGGGGAGGGGGAGAGGGAGGGAGAGGAGAAGGGAAAGGGAAGGGAGAGAGGGGAGAAAGGGATGTATAGGAAGTGCTGAGAGGCCAAGAATTACCACGACCTTAACGAAGTGTGTGGACAGCCCTAATTTCGTGTCCATACTTCATTTTAAACTTCAGTAACATTCAAAATAAGTCAGATTTGGATTAATTTTTATTTTTATCTCTGGGGAGCCATTTCCAGTTCCGATCGTGAAAAAAAAAAAAATCGTTATTGTGTTTTCGGTGAAGAGGATAAGGAAGCTTGGATGGAATAACAGAAATAGTGCATGTGGTGTGAAATGGAGGGAGATGAGAAGAATGAGTGGCTCAGGCTGAAGGGGAAAACTGAGACTGGAAGGAATGGAGGAGGAGGGGAAGAGAGGGAGCAAGTGAATGGGGTCAGGAGTGTGAAGAGGGAAGAGTATCAATGAGATCAAGAAAACTGAGAGGGTGCGGCGTGAAGGGGAAGGGAGAAAGAATATGGAGTGGAGAGAGAGCAGCCAATAACAGCCTTGAAAAGAACGCCAGGATCACAGAAAAGGAAGAAAAAGGAGGAAAATATAGCACTAGAGACAACACTTAGAATTTAAACAGCTTGACTAAGACGTGAATTGATATATGTCTAATTTCACTGAAGACTTTACTGATTAGTCTCTTACTCTGATATGTTCCTTGCTCTGCTTCTGGAGTCTATTTCTGGAGTCAGGATGAGTAGGACTGAAGAGCATGAATGATGGTGAAGTGAATGTCACGAGTTATTAGAAAGTGTGTCGTGTTCGTCATATGAATAAAACTGGACACAGGAATTGGTATTGGGAGCAGATGATCTCAGGAACATTTGTCTGAAACTGTTTATTGTGCATGAGTGAAGGGACGAGGAAGAGGGAGGATGGGAGGCTAAGAGGAGGAAGAAACAAAGATAAATTAGGAAGGATGAAAGTTGCAGAAGAGAAGAATGGAGGAAGTAAATAAGAAAGGAAAGCTGAAGACAGGAAAAGAGGGAGAAAAAGAGACGAGGTGCGGAACGGAAAAAGGAAACAAGGGAAAGATCAATGAAACTCCAAGTGGACATAGGAAACAGTGACAGGTGACAGAAGGAATGATATGAATTATATAAATTAAAATATATAAGGTAAGGGGTGTGAGAGAGAGAGAGAGAGAGAGAGAGAGAGAGAGAGAGAGAGAGAGAGAGAGAGAGAGAGAGAGAGAGAGAGAGAGAGAGGGAGGGAGGGAGAGAGAGTTACATAGAGTTACATAGATACACAGATCACACAGACCTTACGGTCCCTACGAGGTGGTCCGGCCTTAATCCTAATATAGTGCATAGGAGCAGGAGAAAAGGATAGCACAGCAGAAGGCTCTCTCCCCCACCCTCCAGACCCTCCGGCATTTGCCGTACAGGAAAGCAATACCTTGCGGGAATGAAAAACCTGAAGGAATTTTATAGGATCGGCAGAAAGTAGAATAATATGGAAAAGGAAAATTTGGGCATACAGCCACATACTTACTCTATACATGCATTTTTTTTTTTTTTTTTTTTAACAAAAGATGAACAGAATGCTTATCTATTATAAATATTCTAAAATATTGTCTGTGTCTAATAGACACATGAATGCAGACGCGAATATGCAAATTGCTCCATCCTAACTAAACGATACCAATTGCGTCGAGATACATGTCCAGTCTCTTTTTAAACATATTTATGGTACCACTCTCAATCACATTCCCAGGGAGTTTATTCCATTCGCTTACAACACAGTAAGTGAAGAAGTTTTTGGTTGTATCAAGATTAGCCCTTCTTGCTTGCAACTTCATACCATTTCCTCGAGTTACAGTCTCGGTAATTACTGTGAATAGCTTGCTCGAATCAGTATTACTAAAGCCTTTTAGAATCTTAAAACATTCAATCAGTTGTTCCCTGAGTCTCCGTTTTCTAAGAGAGAATAGGTTTAATTCTTTGAGTCTCTCGAGGTATGGTTTATTCCTCAGGGACGGGATTAACTTGGTAGCCCTCCGCTGGACCGCTTCCAGTATTTCTATATCTTTAATTAGGTGAGGCGCCCAAAATTGCACTGCAAACTCTAAGTGTGGCCTGACTATGCTTTTGTATAGGGGGAGAGAGAGAGAGAGAGAGAGAGAGAGAGAGAGAGAGAGAGAGAGAGAGAGAGAGAGAGAGAGAGAGAGAAGGGGGGGAGCGCCAACTTCCGACAACCAGTGTGTGTGTGTGTGTGTGTGTGTGTGTGAAGGGGGGGAGGCAGGAAGGGAGGTAATGAAAGGGAAGGAAAGGAAGGGAGACCAAGGGAGGATAATGGCAAGGGAAGCGATGGTGTCAGAGGTCACATAATTCTGGTGACCTGTGCTCTGACCCATAAACTTCCTGCTTCCTGTGTGTGTGTGTGTGTGTGTGTGTGTGTGTGTGTGTGTGTTGGTAGTAATGGATGTAATTTTGGTGTGAAAGGTGGCCGGCTGTGATGTTACCTGACAGGAATGTACTGGATTTGATATAATCATTAGGGTATTGGTGATGTGGGGTGTGGTATAATCACTGTGGTATTGGTGATGTGGTGTGAGTGGTATAATCATTGTGGTACTTGTGATGTGGTGTAAGTGGTATAATCATTGTGGTATTGGTGATGTGGTGTGAGTGATGTAATACCTTAAAACTTAACAAGGTACCTTTATATTCCCATCAGCCTCAGACAAGGTAAAGAATAACAATTTTACTTTACTGTTTTCCCATATTGTAAGGCGCCTGTTAAAAGTGGTATACAGTAAACCAGGTATGGAAAATATTATGGCCAGGTAGATTATTATGGTCCACCTCAAGCCTCACCCTCTTCCCGCACACACACACACACACACACACACACACACACACACACACACACACACACACACACACAATATCCCAGCACCACCCAAGTGCCAGAGCTTTTTCCTTACCTTTCATTCATTCATAAAAGCTTCCAACTCCCTCGTCCCCTCACAACCATTCTGTCCTACCCACACATATATCCCTCCACACATACACACCAGCACACCCCCACACCACACAACACACCCTCATACAACACCACGCCCACTGCACCCTTAACATGCTCTCTCCCTCTCACACATGCTTCTTTCAAAGATCTCCCCTCCCCTCCCACCCCCATCCCTTCCCAGTCCTGTCTATCTCCTCCCCTCACCCCTCTCTCCCTCTCACACGTTTCACTTCAATATCTCTCCTCTCCCTACCCTCCTACTCCTGTCTCTCCCTTCTCCTCTCCTCTCCCTACCCTCCTACTCCTGTCTCTCCCCTCTCCTCATCCCTCTTTCATCCCACCACACATACAACATCCAGGGATTAAAGTTATCAATTTATACAAAAAGGAAACGTTGAGCGGTGAAAATCCTGGCTTGGCACATACCTACATAAAATTTTCCTCCAAACTAAAAGTCAAAACTCGTGTGGGTCACCGCATGCAGCCGCTGCCACAGAAATATTGCAGTTTTACCCAACCACTGGCATGGGAGGAGAGAGGACTTGCTAAATATAGGACCGTGGGACAGAATCGACCATCACACACACACACACACACACACACACACACACACACACACACACACACACATGGGCAGTTATACGTAGAGAGAGACATCAATGAACGCCTGTATGCATCAAGCGAGAGTGGGGAGTTGGACCTCTCGTTCTTTTCTGGTATTTAGATAAGCCCATCTCACCGCCCCGCCCCTGTGTTGCAAGCAGCCTCGTAGCAACTATAACACAGAGACGGCAGACTGTACCTAGGATTTCTACTCCTCTGGTTCATTTCCCCCAAAGATCAAGGACCCTCGTGCTGCCCTGGCCACAATATTTATACATGCGATCAAAAAGGTATGTCCCTGAAGGTGACAGGTGACAAATGATCAATATAAAAGGTATGATATTTTCACCTCATGATAATTACAGACAAGGTCCAAATACACGTGTACCATTGTATTTATTCCCAACTGGGCATGGCATGTGGACCATTTTGTATATATGTGAAAAAATTTGTACTGGTAACTATGAATCAGACACATTTTTGGCCAACAGATATACCAAAAAGATTTATACCTATCTGTTGACTCTGGCTTCATGTTATTTTATATTCAGGTTATTTTATTCATAGATACACAGCACGGTGGAAAATCTTTTGCGTTCTCATAGCCGGCGGGGAGGCAGGGGATGTGGAGGAAACAGGGAGGGAAGGAGGAAGAAGGGAAATCTGAAGAAAGTTGAGAGGAGTTTAGCTAAGACTGGACGGCAGGAAGAGAAGAATGTGGAAGAAGAGATGTGAGCTGGAGAGAGGAAGGGAGAAGTTGCCGAAGGATATGACGACAGAAACAAGGAGAGAAAAAATGAGAGAAAAGAGGAAGAGAAGGCTAGACTGAAGATGACTGAAAAACGAAAGATAATGGGAACGGACGATAAAGGAAATTTAAGGGAATAAAGATTTGATAACGATAAGCACAAAAATTACTGGATAAATTAAAACGGGAAGGAAGCAAAGAGTGAAAGGTATGGAGAATGGAAACTGGTATGTATGATAAGAGAGAAGCAGACGATAAGATAAACAAAAAAAAGTTATCAAAAGAATACGAGTTATTTTTATCTTCTTCCCTTTGATGGTATTTCGAGGTCTCAAACTTTATAAACTGATAAGACAGGGAAATGGAAGTGGAAAACTGGTGTGTGTGTGTGTGTGTGTGTGTGTGTGTGTGTGTGTGTGTGTGTGTGTGTGTGTGTGTGTGTGTGTGTGTGTGTGTGTGTGTGTGTGTGAGAGAGAGAGAGAGAGAGAGAGAAATGCAGGTATAATCATAATAAAGGAATTAACCTATCTTTTGTTTCCTTAGCCCCTTCATTTTTATCCCCACCATTATTATATATGGTGGGGATATAGGAATCACTCCCGTCCGTTTGTGTCTGTCTGTCCATCCGGCGTGTTATCTCAGCAACTATCTGGATTGTAGTCATATCTTACATATAGTGGCTGTGTCCCAGCTGATACCCGTAAATATAAAACTGGTGTAGTGCCAGTACTTTTGTGCTATGTCCATATAAGGGAAAAACAAGCTTTTTTTGCAGTCTTGAAAATTTAAGCGTGGAATTTTCTGGCTTGGTTTGGTTTTAGGTTTTGATATCAGGTTGATGCACATACCTTAACACTGCGAAAGTAGCCAGTACTGACTAAGACAACACCATAATTGATAAAAACATGGTTAAGTTTGTACCTCAGTCTTCCATACTTTTACACATGGTGGGGATATGTCTTCGCTGATGGCTTGTTTATTTTTTCGTCCCTTACAACCTTTCTTCTATTCCTTCTCCGTCCTTAACATCATACTCACTGTCACCTTCCTCATCTCTACTCCATGACAATTTCTTTTCTCTGCACCTTTATTCCCCCCCACCTCTCTCTCTCTCTCTCTCTATGTTCTTCCATTCCTCCTCCACCTCTCTCCTCGCCTTCTTCCAAGCAAGATTCTCAGACAGTTCAAAAGTTCAGCCGGTCTCCTGTAGCCCCTCCTCCTCCTTTCCTTAATCTTCTCCTCTCACTCCTCTCCTCCTCCCCCTCCTTAATCTTCCCTCCCCACTCTTCCCCCCACCCTCCACCTCCCCTACCCCTTCATTATCTTGCTCTTACCTTTTTCCCTCGGGTATACAATTTCTTTCACTGCTTTTCCTACACATCATGTCCTTATATACTGGTGACTGTGATTAAGATTCCCGTACTTTTCTTGTGTGTGTGTGTGTGTGTGTGTGTGTGTGTGTGTGTGTGTGTGTGTGATACAGCTTCTGTATGACCCAACAACGTGCGAACACATGCAAGCATTTGAGAGGGCACGCTACCAACATCCACTCGAAATGCCACCACGTACTTTGAGTTCGAACCCTAGTCTCTGAACACAGGCAGATAGCAAGACAAACGCAACACCACCGAGGCACCGTGGCTCCTGGATATAACAAAATCCTTACATAAACATTGCCTTCCTTCCCACAGCTACCTCACGCAAAGTACAATTTACGTCACCTGAATCTGTCTCCCTAACACACGTCACCGTAAAAAGTATCCCTAAGCTTACAAAAGAAAAATCCGGTGGTAGTGTAAAATTCTTGGGAGGTATAAGTACTGTTTGTCTGTTAATGTCACTCACTCAGCCTGCTCTAACTTCACCTGACACTGGCCTTTCACCCATAATTTCACCTCATTAATGTGTCCAAGCCCCATCATTTTCCCCTCCAGTAATTACCACTTGTCTCCCTTCATTGCCATCCCATGCCCACAATCTCGGCTTCAGTATTAGTCTTGTATGGATATTGTGTTTTTGTGTGGTTATATTTAGATTTTTCGTACGCGTTTTGTTCTTTGTGTGTGTGTGTGTGTGTGTGTGTGTGTGTGTGATGACTATTACAAAATAATCCAATCCTAGGTGCGGATGCTCAAAACTCTAGTCCCGGTCGTTGCTCGCCAGCGCGGGACTAAGTCATCACCTGTGTTCACAATGGCTGCCGTCTGCGATGTTCAAAACAGTATGGGCGCCATGTTGTGACGTCAGCGGGACTATCTCTGGTCGGAACTCCATCAATATTTATGACTGGTACCAAGCAGTCCTAAAGCCCATTCAGCACGGTCGTAAGGAAGCTTTGAGCCTCTCATCAGCGTTATCAACCCCTCAAAATATTAGTTAAGGTGTTTGTAATACATACAAGCATATAGCGGTATTATATTATGGCAAGGATCCCAGGGAACTCTCTCATGCATGATTTGTGCTTGGTTATCGAGTTTTAAGTGACTCGCTATTGAGGCCTCTTATGAATTGTAGATGTGCAGCATAATTTTATCTCATGAGACTGTGAAAGCCTCCCTATGATGCCACATACTTGCTATAAAATGTAGGCTACTCATATATTTTCATTAGGTATGGCATGTGAACTGCTTTTCTTCTACAAACCCTCGTTCTAAGTTAGATGTGGGTAGATTTGGTATTTTTTCTGGTATATTACAGTTTAGGACTCTACTGGAATTTCACATTTTAACCTCCATTCTCTGGAGTATGCATATTGAATTCCAGAGGTGTCCTAAACTGTTAATTTACCTTTTTTTTTTTTTTTCCTTTAGGGACTTTCATTAGCTCACAATTTTATTATGACCAGTATGGGCTGTGAAGTGATAGGTTAGGGTCTTTAGGTAAGGACAGGGTAAATGTTTACAAGTGCACCTGCCTCATGGTAATGAATTTGATATAGCTCAATGGGTACATCTTGATGTCTGCGTCAAATAATTCTAATTCACCCATGGCAAAATAATAGTCTTTGAGATATTAACGAAAACCCACCACCACTTTGCACTTTGCTTAAAAACCTAACCTAACATTACTTAACTGGACCCCACTGACCTAAAAACAACTTATCACCGTAATCATGAGACCTTGGCTTGACAACCTCCAAGCAGGTTTGGGGTTTAGGTTAGGTTAGTTAATTTAGGTAGATTAGGTTAGATTGGGGCTAAAACTTTGTTGGATGGGCCTAATGCTTATTAACAAATATAAAATCTGTCAAAGATTATGTTAGAAAAGAAAAACATTGCAAAACAGGTCTTAAGGAAAAAAATTCCAGTTTATTGACTAAACTGCTTGAATTTAGTTTTTACGTCCGAAACATCACGTTGAATTCGACTGACAGCATTGACAGCATCAGTAACATACTGCCAAGCTGCCGCCTTCATCCTGA
This sequence comes from Coenobita brevimanus, assembly GCF_032717465.1. Taxonomy (NCBI): domain Eukaryota; kingdom Metazoa; phylum Arthropoda; class Malacostraca; order Decapoda; family Coenobitidae; genus Coenobita; species Coenobita brevimanus. Next base: position 16,729,788 of record NC_136995.1, read on the forward strand.
CTCCTGTTGAGGCACTGTCAAATGAAAATTTTCCCAATATAAAGTCTTGCTTCTCTGCAACACTTGTTGCCATAGCCAGCAGCTCTGCATCAGTAAAGTTTGGGCGCCGAGGTCTCTTGGCTTTAGGTTCACCTTCCATTGTGAAGTAGGTTAGTATTAGCAGACAGAGAGGCGTGTGGCGAGTATCTACTACTGTGGCGGTGATATTTGTTGTTACCAGCATGAACGAGTTGTCTGTAGAAACAACCTCCTTGATTCTCATTGGGTGCCTTTTTTGTTACACTGATTCTCATTGGTTGCTATCAGATCAGCTGGCGAACTGCCTGCCCTCTGCCGCTTGATGGGACTAACACTTATACCCGCCCTACGACTGACCGCTTCTCGTTTGAACATTGGTGGAGGTGGTCAGTCATAAGGCGGGAATAACTTAAGACGGGACTAGAGGAGCGACCACCGACGGCGGGACTGAGATATGACCAGTTTTGAGCATCCGGCCCCTAACTACTACCTAATGTCTTTATTATAATCCTGCTACCACCACAGGGGTTCATTTAGCTCATATGATGCTCCTCACTACGATGACGTTTTACACACACACACACACACACACACACACACACACACACACACACACACACACACAATATATTTAACGCCCCTACTCCACTCCTCCGGGCAATATCTCGTGTGTTGGGCGGACGGCTCTGTCAGCGAAATCAACGTCTAACCCTGCGTCATTTATTAACTTCCTACTCCCACTGCCTCACCCACGCCCACACCAGCACACTGAGCCGTTCCCACAACACCTGAGATACTGCAGACCAGGTGAGGTTCTAGTGGGGTGTTTTCGATTATACTTCCTGTTGCTACCGTCATTTATATCTCCACTGTCTGCTCCTTGACGATCTTCTTTAGGTTTCAACAAGACTCCTTCCACTAAGTTAAAATCAGTTTCCTTTTATCGCTTCAGTACAATGGCTTTCGTTTTTGCTACCGCCAATTATTTCATTCAACTTAGTGAAAACCTCTCATACGGTGTTGATGGCTGTGATGCTCAATTTCCATAACAAGTGTTTGAATGTGAAAATAAATAAACAAATAAGTAAGTAATACTGAAACACTGTGGTACATCAGAATGGTTTTTACTGCTCGTCTGTCACCATTTGTATAAGAAAAATTATCGACAAATATTAATGACATGGCGAAAGGAAGCGGGTAATATTCGTTTCATAACCCCTGCTTTAGCAGAGAAAATAAAGGTAAGAAATAAAGAAAAACAAAAAAAAGCGTCAGTAAGTGTTGGTATGACACCATCGTCTCCCAGTCATATCATTGTATACATTTTTAGCAGCACTTATGCACTTATGAATGTTATCGCAAAATAAATAAAATTACTACGTTCGTAAACATACAGTCTACAGCACTACACTTCTAACTTGTCTTTTGCATATCTTTCACCTTCTATCACTTTCCTATGCACCGAATCAATGTGAGGATGGTTCTGAAAGTATAAAATTGCTGGTGAGATTATCAACACAACAAACAATATAATGAAAATGCAGCAAGTAATATCCCCTCTTATCTATTTAGGATAGCTCTGAAAGTATAAAATTGCTGGTGAGATTATCAATACAACAAATAACAAAACGATCAAAATGCAGCAAGTAATATCCTCCCTTATCTATTTAATCACTATCACAGTCTGAGACCAACAACGAATTTTTTAACGCTAGTGGGAGATCTAAAAACGAGTGACACACAAAACACATCCCAAAATGTTCATCCCCATCATCACTGTCCAGTTTGGTTCTGGTGGCCACGGATCAGAGCGGCCTTAATTATGGGTGTGACTGGGATAGTTACTGGTGTTACCGCCCGCCAGATGCTGGCAGATATAACCATACACAGTGATTCACACGGGTTACTGGTGGTGGGCAGTACTCGTTGTGGTGGTGGTGTTGTCTGGCTATATGATGACAAGGCAGTACCATCCTGCCCCACCTCACTGATGTGTATTGTGGTGTTAGGGAAGGCTGTACCACCCCGGCTCACCTCACTGGTGTGTGTTGTGGTGTAAGACAAGGTTGTTGTGTGTGCAGCAGCAGGTGATACTGAAGGACAGCTTTGATGTATGCTGTTTAAAGTGTTATGGTTTACTGCAATGTTCGTGAACAAACGTCAGTGAGATAAGCAGCGCACTGTGTGGAATAATCACAGGTATTGGTATGTTTATTGACCATTCTGGCAAAATATGTATGGCAAGTTGCTGAGGGGTGAGGTAAGTTGTGGTGGATTCTGACAGAGTACCGCACTGTATAGCAGAGTGTTGCACTGATAACTGCTGTATATGAGACTGGAGATTACCAAGAGATAGTCAAATGAAGATGTGGGTTACAATGGACCAAAGACACAGCGGACACATTATACACAGATTTTTGACATAAAAGCATCACCAGTACTGTAAATACGACGCCTCACTCGAATTAAAAATCGCACTTTCAGAGAACGGCTTCAATATGCCTTTCTTCAAGTCCTTTTAATTATTCCTATTATCAGTCTAAAAATACTTCTAAGAGACAAACAGAAACTACCCTAAAACTATCAAAACCAAAAGCATTCTTCTCAAGATCGAAGAACAGAGGAAAGAGAGGAAAAACTGAAGAAAAGGGAGGAAGGAAAGAGACAGAAAGAGGATGTACTGAGAATAAGAATAGAGCTGATGAAAGAGAAAGAGAGTTAACAGGGAAAAGGGGAGAGATGGACGGATAAAATCTTTAGTAGAAATTATTTTCATTCTCTCCGCAAACACACACACACACACACACACACACACACACACACACACACACACACACACACACACACACACACACACACACACACACACACACACACACCAGGACAAAGCACTTAACAGCATATTCAGATAACAAGAGAAATGCACTCAGTAAAAATAAAAGGAGCAAGGAAAAACGAGGAATAATCGACAGTGTAAGAACAAGGGGGTGGGAGGAAGCGGAGAGAGTGGAACAGATAAAAGACGATAAGACAAAGGATAAGAGGGTGAAGGAGGAAGAGGGGAATGGTTAATGATAAATGAACGTGTGTAATGATGTGGAGGAGCAGACCATGAGGGTGGAGGGAAAAGGGCAGCTGATGAAATGAGGAGGAAGAGAGGGAAATGACGACGAAGGAAATGAAATTGGGTAAGAGAATGGGAACAGAGGAGGAAGTAATGTAAATCGCAAAAACTTAGAGGAATGAAGAAAACAGAAATTCCAGAAGGCTTTTATAGAGGCTGGGATTAAGATGCCGTAATATTAAGGTACTGGGGAAGAGATTATTACTCTTATTAGCTGTCATCTTGCGATAAAGATGACTAGATAGATAGGTACACAGACAAACAGACAGACATAGATAGATAGACAGACTGATGGACAGATAGATGGATAGGTAGGTAGACAGACAGACATACAGAGATAGATGTAGAGATTGATAGATAGATAGACAGATATATATATATATATATATATATATATATATATATATATATATATATATATATATATATACAGAGAGAGAGAGAGAGAGAGAGAGAGAGGATGTAGTAAGGGAAGGGGGATGAGAAACAAAATGAGACAAAGAATAAATGAGAAAAAATGAGAAGGAAAGGAGATTATGACAAGGATGGAAAAACTAAGAAAAAAAGGATGGAGGAGAGAAAGGAGACGGGAGAAACCATGGAAGGAGAGAAGGGAGGGACCATGGAAGGAGAGAAGGGAGGGACCATGGAAGGAGAGAAGGGAGGGACCATGGAAGGAGAGAAGGGAGGGACCATGGAAGGAGAGAAGGGAGGGACCATGGAAGGAGAGAAGAGGGACCATGGAAGGAGAGAAGGGAGGGACCATGGAAGGAGAGAAGGGAGGGACCATGGAAGGAGAGAAGGAAGGGACCATGGAAGGAGAGAAGGAAGGGACCATGGAAGGAGAGAAGGGAGGGGCTATGGAAGGAGAGAAGGGAGGGACCATGGAAGGGAAGAAGGGAGGGACCATGGAAGGAGAGAAGGAAGGGACCATGGAAGGAGAGAAGGGAGGGACCATGGAAGGAGAGAAGGGAGGGACCATGGAAGGAGAGAAGGGAGGGACCATGGAAGGAGAGAAGGGAGGGACCATGGAAGGAGAGAAGGGAGGGACCATGGAAGGAGAGAAGGGAGGGACCATGGAAGGAGAGAAGGAAGGGACCATGGAAGGAGAGAAGGAAGGGACCATGGAAGGAGAGAAGGAAGGGACCATGGAAGGAGAGAAGGAAGGGACCATGGAAGGAAGCTCATTGACTGGCCCCAGCTCTAACTTACGCAAAATTAGATTAAAGCTAAAATATGGATAAAAATGGCTATTCAATTTCCCTATAACTATGTGAAAGGATAGGCTACCTGTGGTCGAATTATGACACAATTTGGGGAAGTTTAGTGGGAAGGTACAACTATTTTGGCCCCTCTTGGATCCAAAACTCTTGTGTATCTATTTATCTATAGCCAGACGCCTCAATCCCGTACGAGGTGGCCACAAACAAATCGCCTCCATGTCGCCCTGTCTCTGCTATTCCTCTGCTCTCCTCCCAACTCACAGCCCTCCTCTTTCATATTCCTCTCCATTCCATCCCTCTCTCTCATCCTCGGTCTCTCCCTCCCTCTGTCCCCCCCTCCGCCTCGCTCACATACACTCTCCTCGTTAGTCTCTCACTCTCCATCATCTCCACAAAACCAAACCACCAATAACAGCGCCAAGTATGGGTATATTCCTTTCATTTAAATAAGTCATGGCACAGTAACAGCAACACACATTATTCTCTGGAAACAGGGTGACGTCCTTTTATTATTATTATTATCATTATCATCATCATTATTATTATTATTATTACTGTTGTTATTGTTGCAGTTGTTCTTCTTGTTCTTCTTATTACTCTTACAATTATCATTATTATTATTATTATTTTATTCCTTCCTGCGACCAGACGATTTTAATCAGCTCTGCAAAGGTGTCTCGTACTCAAAGAGGGGTTTACCAAGGCCACATCAGACCCCTCCAATTCGCAGTCTCTAGGCTGAATAAAATCGTCTGAATATTACAAGAACAAAATGAAGAACACATCCTCGGGGTCAAGGGGTTAATTATACCTGTGTTTTACCAGTACACATATTGCAGGATAATTTACCGCCTTGTTGATATTGCAGGATAATTTACCGCCTTGTTGATATTGCAGGATAATTTACCGCCTTGTTGATATTGCAGGATAATTTACCATCACGTTGCACCGTGGGGTTCGGATCAATGGTAAGTGATATAAAGTGGTGTTAAGGGATTGCAAGTTCAATTTAAATTTCCACTGCCTGGGAGCAAGTTATGTGTACCATAAATTTGTTCGGCTGGAAAACGCCACACACACACACACACACACACACACACACACACACACACACACACACACACACACAGTTATACTCTCCTCTTCCCAGATAGTCACTATTATTTTTCCTATTATTCTTTCTTATGCCTTTCTCCTCCATCTTAATTTACATTCTTTTACTTTCTTCTATTATCTCTCTCCCTCCCTCCCTCCCACCATTTGTCGTTGTAACTAAGTCTCTCTCCCTCTCTCTCTCTGTCTCTCTGTCTGTCTCTCTCTCTCTCTCTCTCTCTCTCTCTCTCTCTCTCTCAGTAAGAATATACCAATCTAGATAAGTGCTTCCAGGAAAATGTAAAGGTTGCTGTCTTCTTTAAAATGCCGCTTAGAATACGATGTCAATCACCATCCAATTTTCTGTCCTTTATAAATGTCATCCTCTCTCTCTCTCTCTCTCTCTCTCTCTCTCTCTCTCTCTCTCTCTCTCTAAGTATCGGGTTTCCTAGGCTGGTTAGGGCAACACAGTGTTAGATGGGGATTATTCTCATTTTTACACTAATACAAGTCACACATCTGAAATTTTTGTCTAACACCCAACCATTTTATTTAGTGTGTGTGTGTGTGTGTGTGTGTGTGTGTTGGGGGGGAGACAGGGGTATCTTCACTAATGGAGGTGGTCTATGTGGATTATTATTTTATGTAAACACTTACCACCCTCCTCTTACCCTCATCCACCCTCTCCCCCGTTCAATCTCCCTCTCCCCCATTATTCACAATCTCCCTCTTCCTTCTTCACTCTCCCTCCCTTAGTCTGTCTCCCTTCTTTATTCTCCCTCTTTATTTTGCCCTCCCCTATTCTCTCTCTCCTTACCTCAGTCTCTCTCTCCTTCACCCTCCTCCTCCTCTTCTTGTCTCTCTTCACTTCTCTTCTCCCCTAGTCATTATTTTCATCCTCTGATTTTCCCCTTACATCCTGAATTTTCTCTCGATTTATGTTTTGAAAAGTTTATTTAATTTTGGGGGGGCAATTTTTATTCTCTTCTTTACACTTAAGGATTCTGTTCCCGCTTCTGTGTTCACCAGTTTCTTTCCTTTCCTTTGTTTTTTTTCCATTTCTGGCCGCTTCATAGTTTTCTCTCTTTCACTTTCCTTCAGGTTTATGATGCCTGCCTTTTCTCCTAACGTTACTAATGCTTTCTTCATTCCAAGCTCACGTCAGTTTTTTCCATTTTCTGCCTTCACATATTCCTACGTTCATCCATCTTTTTTTTTTTTTACACTACATTCTTTTTCTTTACAGTTTTCCTATTCACTCTCATGTTTCTTCTGAACTTCTCTTTTTCACTTTTTATCCCCCTCTCTTTCCATTAGCCATCTTTTCACAAATACTCTTCAAGTCTCTCTATTTATCCATCTATCAACACCAGCCCTTTTTTTTTCCTTTCTCCTCTCCACTACCACCTACCACCACCACTCGTCTCCCGGCCCCTCCCTCTCCCACTCAGGAAATCTTTTCAATTCCCCCACTTCCCCTCTCCCTTTGTCCCCCTCCATCTCCCCTCTGCCCCTTCCCCACTCAAACATTCAGGCTTGAACCTTTGGCAGCTTTTACCTTGGCTGACCTGGCGAGTGCTGACCTAACACTGACTTATATTAGAGGGAAGGTGGTTTTAGGTATCCCAAGGGCGAGGGGAAGGAGGCACAGAACAGACGCGAGCAGACAGGGTAAGCAAGAGAAAGAAGGAAGGATGAATAGTAAAATGAGTGGGGGAGAAACCAAGATGAAAATGAAGAAGAATAGTATAGCAAAACACTAGCCTGACGGAAGACAGCGATAACCAAAGGGCGTGTGGAAGAAGGGAGAGAACAGACGGAGGAGAGAGAGTGAGCAAAATGAGAGAAGAAAAGAGGTGGAGTAAAAAGAGTGGGGTGACGCCAGAGGAGATGAAAAAAGGGAATAACACAGCATAGCAAAACGTTAGCCTAACAAAAGACAGCGATAACCACAGGGCGAGCAGAAGGTTCAGAACAGACAGGGGGAGAGAAAGTGAGCAAAAGAGAGAGGGAAAGAAAAAAGAGTAAAGAGAGCGGGGGAGAAGGAAAAGATGAATGAAAGGGAATAACTCAGTACGGCAAAACATTTGCCTAAGAAAAGACTGCGATATATTACCATAACATTAGGACACACTCCATAACATCCACCAGAGATTACATTAACTTTTTGTCTCTCCCTCCCTCCCTCCAGCTGTTATTCCCTCCATCCCTTGCAGCCATCAGTGGAGAGAAGAGGAAGAAGAGATAGAAGGAAGGAGGGAATGACGATATTAAGGAAGGAAAGAATTAAGGGATAAAAGGAAAGAATGTAACAAAAAGGAATAACTACTGGATGTCGGATTCGCTATACCAGATGGCTTATGTCTAAGGGTATGACTACAATGCCAGAATATGACAAAGATAGCAGACAACAAAGAAGGAAGGAAAGAGAAACGAGGAAAAGAAAGGTCTGACAATAAGAGAAAGAATGAGAGTGAGAAGGTATGGACGAAAGTGAAGAAAGAATGGGAGGAAAAGGAAACATAGATGTTCAAGATAGAGATGAAGGTAGTGGGTATGAGGCAAGGAGAGGGTATCTTGACTGGCAAAGGAGAGGAAGAAAGAATGATTAATTAGAATTAAGGACAAGAGACGCGCAATGAAATGGATAACAGCGTCGAATTTAAAAAAGTCAGAATCTACTGATGTTAGGAATATACCGATGTTTTACTGCGTCTTCCATGCAAGTACTTCCTTATTTTCAATGTTGTAAGTATTTGTCTATATTAATAACATATTATTTCATCAAGGTATCACTTCTTACATCGTTGTTAGTTACCTTCCTCCTGATCGTATATTACTTACCCATTTCTTAGTGCACAGTGCTTATGGCCCATTATCCCTCATTAGTGCCACTGCAGTGCTGGTGGTTGGGTGGTGAGGTTAGGGTGTGACAGTGACATGTTTCTGTTCCGCATTAACATATTACACCGTGGTGACAGTTTTACTCCCTGTTTCCTTTCATACCCTCCCTGCCATCACCCTCACCCTCACCCACCATCCCCTTACTTGTACTCTCTTCCTGCCCTCACCCTTTCTACCTCCCTGCCTTCACCACTTCCCTGCGCTCACCCAATCTCCTTCCCTACCCTCACCACTTCCCTGCGCTCATTCCTTCCCCTTCCCTGTCCTCATCCCTTCCCCTTCCTCATCCCTTCCACTTCCCCTTCCCTGCTCTCATCCCTTCCCCTTCCCTGTCCTCATTCCTTCCCCTTCCCCTTCCCTGTCCTTATCCCTTCCCCTTCCCCTTCCCTGTCCTCATCCCTTCCCCTTCCCCTTCCCTGCCCTCATCCCTTCCCCTTCCCCTTCCCTGCCCTCATCCCTTCCCCTTCCATGCCTTCATTCCTTTTCCTTCCCTGCCCTCATCCCTTCCCCTTCCCTACCTTTACTCCTTTCCCTATCCTGCCCTCATTCCTTCCCCTTCCCTGCCCTCATCCCTTCCCCTTCCTATAATGACAATCTTTTTTACCGCTCTTCTTGTTGCCGCCAAAGGATTTTATTTAGCCCTGATGATATTCCGAAAAAAAAAGAAAAAAAAGAAAAAAGAAGTACAGTAAATATCAAAAGGCCATGAAAACCTCGCGTCTGATTGTGGAGTTTGACAAATTTAATTCCATTTTCTGAGCCAAGTAATCTTTCTGGACACGCCAAATCAGATTAAACTCTGAAAAGAAGGAAGGACGGGAGGCAGTGAGGGGGAGGGTGATCGTAGGGGAGAGGGGCGAGGTGGGGTGAGATACTGAATAACGAAAAGATAGGGGATGAGTTGCAGTGTCGAGGTCTTGCTTCAGAAAGGTGACTAACGAAAATTTCTGAACCATGTTGCTCCACAAACATCAACTTTCTTTACTATCCTACTCTTATTCTGGTCGTCTATGCCCTTTTCACTCTAACCTGGCCTAAAACTGCCACCTCCCCATCATGAACTCTGATTTGTAACAACAGACTGACTGTACAATAGGTTATTAGTCACGAAGGAATTGGAAAGCATATAGGGTGATAACAGTGTCTTTTATCTGTCAGTGACGTACGTGATATATGATGCAAGAGGACGAAAAATTTTGGCCAAGTTAGAGTAAAAAGAGTATAGTCACATTCTTACAGGAGAGAGAGAGAGAGAGAGAGAGAGAGAGAGAGAGAGAATTATCCTATTTCCTTATGTTCTGTCTATCTATCTATTGCCAGACGCCTCAATTCCAAAAGGGGTGACCACAAACAAATCGCCTCCATGTTCTAATGTCCTTTATCTATTTCCTAGGACCACCATGCACTTACAATATTCTTCTGGCTGACATATGACGACTTCAGTCAGCTGAGACCGAGTGTGGATGAAGCAGGAAGCAAAACAGGAAGAGGAGATGAGAAGGACAGAGGCAGAAGCGTGTAATAAAAGAGGAGAGAAAGGAAGGGCGAGGTTCAAAGACAGAAAAGGGTTGGAGGAAGGAAGAGGACGAGGAAGGAGGGAAGAGGATGCGGAAGGAGGGAAGAGGGCGAAGAAGGAGCGAAGAGGGCGAGGAAGGAGGGAAGAGGGTGCGGAAGGAGGGAAGAGGGCGAAGAAGGAGGGAAGAGGGCGAGGAAGGAGGGAAGAGGGACAGGAAGGAGGGGAAGAAGGCAAGGAAGGAGGGGAAGAAGGCGAGGAAGGAGGGGAGGAGGACAAGGAAGGAGGGGAGGAGGGCGAGGAAGGAGGGGAAGAGGCCGAGAAAGGAGGAAGGAGGGCGAGGAAGGGGGGGAAGAGGGAGAGGAAGGAGGGGAAGAATGTGAGGAAGGAGGGGAAGAGGGCGAGGAGGGAGGGGAAGAATGTGAGGAAGGAGGGGAAGAGGGCGAGGAAGGAGGGGAAGAGGGCGAGGAAGGAGGGGAAGAATGTGAGGAAGGAGGGGAAGAGGGCGAGGAAGGAGGGGAAGAGGGCGAGGAGGGAGGGGAAGAATGTGAGGAAGGAGGGGAAGAGGGCGAGGAAGGAGGGGAAGAGGGCGAGGAAGGAGGGGAAGAGGGCGAGGAAGGAGGGGAAGAGGGCGAGGAAGGAGGGGAAGAGGGCGAGGAAGGAGGGGAAGAGGGCGAGGAAGGAGGGAAAGAGGGCGAGGAAGGAGGGGAAGAAGGTGAGGAAGGAGGGAAGAGGAAGAAGGAGGGGAGGAGGGCGAGGAAGGAGGGAAGAGGGAGAAGAAGGAGGGCAAGAGGGCGAGGAAGAAGGGGAAGAGGGAGAGAGATGATGACAAAAACAGATCAATTTCAAGTGTTTGTTGGGCCAGAGGGGAGACATTAATATTATTAGCGAGAGGAAGTCGGGAGGAATAAGGAGCAGAGGGGAAAGATGTGATGGAAAAAATGAATGGCGTGGAGGAAAATGGGAGGAACGATGAGCACACGGGAAAGAAGAGATAAGAAAATATGAAGGAAAATAGTAGAAATGATGAACAGAAAGAAAAAAAATGAGGGAAAATGAATGATGTCTAGGAAAACAGGAATGATGAGCAGAGAGTCATGTGAAGGAAAAAATGAACGGTGTGGAGGAAAATAGGAAGAATGATGAGCAGAGGAGAAAGAAGTGAAGGAAAAATGAACGACGAAGAGGAAAACAAGAGGACTGAACAGAAGCGAATGATGTGAAGGGAAAATGAATGGCGTGGGGGAAAACAGGAATTTCTTTTTGAGGGAGAAAATTTTTGAATGGGAGAGTTTAGATATAACCTTAAATAAGAGTGAAATAAGAAGGTGTAATCGTACTGAATGGGTTAAGGAAGAAGGGACATGATAATGGGGAAGAAAATGGAAAGAATAGGAAGATAATGAGAAGATGAAATGGATAAAGGAAAGAAGATGGGGAGGAAGACAGAAGGAATGGGAAGATTATGAGCAGAGAAAGGGGGTAAAACATAAAAGAGTAAGAGAAACGGTGAGAGACAGTACGATATAAAGCGAGCAAGTGGACAGGCACGAGGAACTGATACACAGAAAGTTTGATACAGGCAGACGGGAGGCTTGACAGAAAGATACTGATAGATGGACAGATGAAATAGATACAGGGATAGATGGACAAGTAAAGCATATACTGTCGATAGATAAACAGAGAGATAGATGGGTTATTGGGCACCCTCGGCAACTAGGACAATATCGGTAAATTCTCGACCTCAGCCAACCCGGTACATTTCCCGCCTCTAAATTATTAACCCGCCTGCCACACTGAGCCTCAGGATTAACCACAAACCCACAGTGAAATCCTTTATATCTCAACCTGACCTGACATGACCTGGTCCCTAAACAACCTAACTTTTTCTAAGATGCTTCAATTTCGACTAACCTAACCTAATCTAACGTACCCTAACCTAACCTATCCTAAAATATCCTAATATATACCAAAATGATGTCTACTATATCCCTACCCAAACAAGCCTAATCAAACTTCACCTTACCTTACTTAACCCGATGTCTGATAAATCCTGAAATAACCTAATCTAACCCCAAGTAAGGTCTGCTACAATCTAGCTTATCCTAACCTAATCCACAGTTAAATCGACTAAAAGTTACCCAAACAAAGCCTATCTGGCCATCTGACATCGTTCTGGCCAGACACGTAATTGTCTCTCCAGCTCATTACGCACCCACACTAACTGACCTGTTATCGCGGTGTAAATATAACATGACGTCACCGCACACTGGCGTCACACAGGGCTTGGTGAAGGTAACTATGCACATGGCCACTGATTTCAAACTTAATCAGTGTGTGTGATTAATAGGGCGGAGCCACACTGTACCTGAATACGCCTCATCCAGCGGGCCACTTATACTGTACTTACCACTGGTGGGTAGAAATTCATGGTAGTTGGATTTGATGCCCACCGATGCCCAATGAGACCACATCAATGGAAGTGAGTCGATGATAGCAGGTTAGGCACTAGGAAACACCATGCACAGCTGCCAGTATCATATTCAACACCAGAATTACACAAATTATGCACCATTAATTCAGTTCATTATAAGACTGCAGGGATAGAGATGGGAATTATGCACAACCCTATAGAGGAATTCAGTGTTTCTCATTCGTTATCGAAGGTATCAGGTAATTATGAAGGTGTGAGTCGTGTTGTTAAGTAGCTGGTGCTGGTGAGGCTGAGGTGGGGAATTACCCTCATTATCCACTGCATACCCTATGCTGGGGTGGGGAGGAAGAAGGATGGGGGAGGGAGTGGAGAAGAGATGGCAGGAGACAAGAAGAGAGGGCAGGAGAGGAGGGTGAGTAGAAAGGAGAGGGCAGGAGGGGAGAAGAAGGAGGAGGTAGGCAGAAAGGATGGTGTAACTGCTGAAGGAATAATGAAACTGATCTTGGTTTCAGTTGCATCAATGTTGGTGCTGGTGTTCACAACCATACTGGACAATGACTCAATGTCCCCACCCGTACTTGATTTTACTGAACTAAGGGACAACTTCACACCCACAGCATTGAAACCTACCCCGACTCACTGGCGATAACCAAAAGCAAGAAAGGGGGAAAGCGATGAGGGGAAATGGTGGGGGCTGAGGAAGGGAGGTTCAGAGTACCGTACGAGAGATAGGAAGAAGAAAAAGGAATAAAGGAAAAATGAGAAGATAGGATATGAGGAAGAGAAAAACAGTGAAGGCGGGAGGAGAGGAGATGAAGGAATGTCCAAATAAAGGAAAAATGAGAAGATAGGAAAAGAGGAAGAGGAGAAACAGTGAGGGCGGGAGGAGAGGATATGAAGGGAGGTCCAAGTGGAGATAAAGAGGGACAGCTGATGGCTACAATTCAACCAACTTTCCCTCCGCAAAAAAATAATTCCCCATAATTTCCATGCTGCCCTCCCGTCGGCTGGATGTTTGGGGGGCGGGGAGTGGTTGCAGAGGAGAGGGGTGAGGGGGTATGGATAGGGGCAGGGGTGAGGGGGCATGGATAGAGGCAGGGGTGAGGGGGCATGGATAGAGGCAGGGGTGAGGGGGCATGGATAGAGGCAGGGGTGAGGAGGTATGGTCAGGGGCAGGGGTGAGGGGGTATGGACAGGGGCAGGGGTGTGGGGGTATGGTACCAGGGGCAGGGGTGAGGGGGTATGGTCAGGGGCAGGGGTGAGGAGGTATAGACAGGGGCAGGGGTGAGGGAGTATGGACAGGGGCATGAGTGAGGGGCGGGCAACGAGTTAAGCACCAAAGAAAATCAAAATGGCTCTTGATCGTGAGAATGGTTAACGAGGAACTGGGTAAGGAATAAGAACATGAGAGGAAGAAGGACAAACTCAGTGCACGTAAACACCTTGAAATAAGTGCACATAAACACCTTGAAATAAGTGCACATAAACACCTTGCAATAAGTGCACATAAACACCTTGAAATAAATGCACATAAACATCTTGAAATAAGTGCACATAAACACCTTAAAATAAATGCACATAAATACCTTGAAATCAGTGCATATAAACGCCTTGAAATAAGTGCACAAAAATACCTTGAAATCAGTGCAAATAAACACCTTGAAAAACAGCACGAGTGGAACATGACATAAAAAGAAACATATTATCAAAAGACAACACTGAAAAATAAAGGGATAATTTTTCTTCCCCAACCCTCAGAGGACGGGAAGCTATTCCTAAGTTAAATAAAATCGCTCGCCTTTGGTAAATATTAACTGAGTAAGAATTCTCGCGTCGTGGAAGGGTGACTGAACTCTTACTAGCAGAGTCTGTGTTTAATCCCTTCCATCCTATAAAGTTTTATTCTCGTTATATCAACACCACTTTATTCAGCTTTCGAGAGATTCCAAACTGCAGAGCTCAGATGCAGCCTTCACAATTTCGCTCAATTTTGGAGAGACTTTATAAACGGTAGAGCTATAACCTTTATTTGTGATATATACTGGTATACCTTCAGAGATAATTTACGAACTGGAGAGCTAAGATGGAGCTTTCATTTACAATTTTATTCCGCTTTTGGAGACTTTCTGTACTGTAGAGCTTAGATGTAACTTACAATTACCAATTCACTACAAGAGGTCCACCCACACCTGTGAATAAAACCGTCTGGAGGCAGTAAAGTAAAACAATAACACACGTTGTATAGGAGTGTGTGTGTGTGTGTGTGTGTGTGTGTGTGTGTGTGTGTGTGTGTGTGTGTGTGTGTGTGTGTGTGTGTGTGTGTGTGTGTGTGCCTAACAAGACAGACGGAAAGCTTTTATTTGCCTAACCCCTTCAGCCCCAGGATGTACTTTGCATTAAAGTCTCACTGCCACCAGACGATTTTATTCCGTTCTGTGGAGATCTCTCGTAGTGAAGGGGTTAAGTTACTCAATCTCTTCGCTAAATGTCTCAACCTGAATACAGTCACACACACACACACACACACACACACACACACACACACACACACACACACACACAATATCGGAGTGATTAAGAAGTGGGGAGAGACAGACACTTAAAAAAAATAAAGCCGCTGACAGAAAAAAAAAAAAAAATGCCATGACAGATGAAAACACAAAAATAAAGACAACCCTTCCTTACCTCCTCAGTAAATAAAATGTGAAATAAAGAACGTGGGTATTGATGAAAAAAAAAAAAAAAACATGAGAGGAGGACAAGGGCTGTGGAGGTGATGAGGGAGTAAATAAACAGAAGAAAGTTTTAATCCTCGCCAGGTCACGAAGGAACAGAGAACAATGATAAAATAACACGGTAACAGGCACGCACCACCACTAAAGTTTGTGTGAACACGAAAATGTACTTAAAATGACCTCACACGAGATGACACAATGATATACTTGTGTTCTTACCAACGACACCACAGAGGACCTCAGAGAAAGCCATCATTACCATCATCATCATCATCATCATCATCATCATTATAAACAGCAGTCAGAGTCAGTCCACTATATGACAAAATCTTCTGCCAACATTCTCTCCTCAGAATTACTGGTCGTTTGCCTCCTCCACTCCATCCCAGCAAAGTATTACAATTAAAGCACCACTTACATCGAAGGAGCATCGTGACTCTTACAAATACAATAACATCCACTACACCAGCAAGATACAACTACAGCACAAAATTTACAGAACTTGCCTTAGCGACGGAAATGACAGACAAAGATCCATTGAAAAGAGAGCGAATATCATAAGGAAAAATAAATGGCAGATATTAAACCCAGTACTCACAGACAGTCTCAGGTGTGCACATATCCCATACCTGAAATCAGAAAACAAAAAAGTTAAGAAATACAGAAATCTTCAACAAAAATAAATCAAGCTGAAAATATAATGGGAAGAATTGACAACAGAACCATGTCTAACTCCTTCAATACCAAGACGATTTATTCTAATTATTTCTCTCTGCTGTCAGACGATTTCCTTCAGCTATAAAGACACCTCTTACAGTTAAAGGGTAACTGTGGAAGAAATATATAATAATGTAGGATCTATCATCATCATCTTAACAGCCCTAATAATATGGTCGGTCTTGTCAGTTTACAATTATCCCCTCTCTCTCTCTCTCTCTCTCTCTCTCTCTCGTATAACCATCCCGTTCCTCTCTACATTACGGCACATCAACCCAGCCACCCAGCCCTCATCACCTCAAGTTAATGTTGCCCAGTGTGAGTAAAAGGTCAATAAGAGACGAATCATGTTGGATGCGACGGGGGGAGGGCGACCACAATTAGATATATGGTGCTCACTCACTAATACAACTCTCATAAACTCTTTACTAACTCACACTGATGCTGGATCACACTTTTATATGATTACCCAAAGCCAGAGCTCACACTGACAGCCTTTATTTGGGAGTTATGAGATGATTTTGTGAGTATCTTCGCTATGAGCGGTGGGGATATGGGCAGAAAAGAAGGATGTTGTAAAGGAATAACATTAAAATGGAAAGTCGAGAGGAGGAGAGAGGAGAGGCGATGGTAGACGAAGAGAAATGGAAAAGATGAGGGAATGAATAAAGGCCAAAGAACGGGAAAGGATGAGGAAAATCAAGGGAAAAAAAATGACATAAAAGTGAGACAATTGAGAGGAAGGAGAAAAACGTGGGAAGAAAATAGTAAGGTAAGGAGAGAAAAACAATGGAGAGAGAAGGAAAAAACGAACCGGGGAGGGGGAGGGAAAATACGGAGTGTAGGAAAAAAAAAATGAGAAAAGAGAAAGTGAAGATTTGAGCTGAAATAATAAAACGCTGAACAGGAAAGTCTATCTATCTATCTATCTATTGCCAGACGCCTCAATCCCGTTTGGGGTGGCCAGGAAAGTGAAGAGTTATTATGACATGTACTGTGCATATGACTGACCAATAAGTACACGCTCCTTACCCAAGTGTACAGACACATTAACAACACATGTACTACGCTCTCTCTCTCTCTCTGTGTGTGTGTGTGTGTGTGTGTGTGTGTGTGTGTGTGTGTGTGTGTGTGTGTGTGTGTGTGTGTGTGTGTGTGTGTGTGTGTGTGTGTGTGTGTGTGTGTGTGTGTGTGTGTGTGTGTGTGTGTGATGCATGTTGAAGAAAAGGGCAGTGAATGATGAAAGGTAATTAGCAGAGAGAGACAGAAAGTAACTACAGAGAAAAAGGGGTGAAGGAGAAGAATTACCAAGGAGGGTGAGAGGCAACAGGAGGGATACAAAGTGGAAGAAGATAAATACAGGAGGTGTGACGAGGGGATGATGAGGGAAAGATTACGTATTTTACCATTTAATTTCTACTATTTTCAGACTACTACATTCAGCTTCTGACTCTTAACTCTACAGGTTAATTATATCCTTCATTTACCTCTTCACTACACGCAGTCTCTCCAAAAATCATAAAGCTTGTCCAGAAAGAGCAAAAAAAATTATCAGACTGAGGACTGATCTTTTCAGTACCGTGACGCGTTTTTCATGTCACTCTTGCTACCATTACAAGATTTTATTTACCTGTATTATTTTATTTACCTTTATTACAACTAAGATTTTTTATATTCAATATGTTTACGGTGATACTATACGATAAGATTTTTAGATGTACAGTACACACATTGAACCTTAAAACTCACCCAACCCCTCCCTTCTCCCTGCACACACACACACACACACACACACACACACACACCACTTTTCATACCTCACCACACACGTACAGGGTGAGTAAAGAAGCCTTAGAATGAACTACAAGATAAACTGCCTCTGTGCACACCACTGGAGCGGTAAGCGCGCGCGCGCGCGCACACACACACACACACACACACACACACACACACACACACACACACACACACACACACACACACACAAATAAAGGCTAACAAAGATAAAATAAAACGGATAGTGTGAACAGACAGACGGGTTGATAAGACAGGATATAAGTGCATAAAACAAGAAAGAAGACAGAAATAGTGAGACAGGAAGAAAAAGAGGAAAATGGAAATAAAGTGAACTAAACTGACTGACAGATGAAGACAGACAGACAGCAAGAAACACAAAGATATAGACCCACGATAAACCAAACCTTCCGTATTTAGTATAACGTAAAATCCGCTTCACCAAAACACTAGAGTACAACTGTCAATCTAGCCCTGTCGAGTGACCAAAACAACACCTGAATCACCCCAACACCAACTAACAAGTAATTATGGTCCACGAAAACACCAGGGAACTCATTAACGTTTTAGCTTGCGTGATTAACCTGTAATTAAGATAGGGCAGGTAAAAAGAAAGGTATGGTCTGGGCTAATTCTGACTGCATATGGCACTTGTCGTCTCTAATAACTTATTCATAGTAATTCAAAATGCTTGCTTATTTACCCCATAAGATGTATCTTTGAAGTGGATGCATCAGATGTGTGTTGCTGAAAAAAGAAAAAAAAACACTGGTAATAGCTATACTCTTTTTACTCTAACTTGGCCCAGATTTTCGTCCTTTTACAACTTATTTCTCAGAGGCAGAAAAAAATATATACATCAGCCCTCCATCTTTTACATAGCACTTCTTCGTGACTACCACTCTATTCTAGTGCTAATCCCTCGCCATTACTCAGCAATCATGATGAGAGATGGTAATTTCAGGCCAAGTCAGAGTGAAAACAGTATAGACACAAATTATCGCTACTGAGGTTTAGAGACGAGGCGAAGGTACTGCACTCCTGAACAAGTGTGTGTGTGTGTGTGTGTGTGTGTGTGTGTGTGTGTGTGTGTGTGTGTGTGTGTGTGTGTGTGTGTGTGTGTGTGTGTGTGTGTGTGTGTGTGTGTGTGTGTGTGAGAGAGAGAGAGAGAGAGAGAGAGAGAGAGAGAGAGGAGGAAACGCCTGAGGGTGGAAAAACGTTGGTAGAGAGAGGGAAAGAGGAAGGGCTGGGAGGATTAAAGTTAGCGAGAAAGAAAAGAGCTGTGAGGGAGATGGTAGTTGGCAGACGGAAAAATGTAAGCGAGGAGGGGAAGGGAAAATAGGGAAGAGTGAGGGTAAAGGAAAAAGAGGGGGAAAAAGTGATAGAGGAGGTAAAAAGAGAGGAAAAAGAAAGAAGAGTAAGAGGAGAGTAAAAAGAGGAAAGGAGAGTAAAGGAGGAAGAAAAGAAAGAAGAGTGTGGGAGAGGAGAATATGGAGAGAAGAATGTAAAAAATAAAATAAAATAAAAGCCAGAAGACAGATTATAACCTTAAAGGAGATGAGAGAGAGAGAGAGAGAGAGAGAGAGAGAGAGAGAGAGAGAGAGGGATTAAATTAGAATACTCAAGACAAGACCAAAAATAGCTAGTAAAAGATAGATATACCCCTGAGGAAGATGGAAACTGACAGGTAAAAATATGCGTGGAGAGGAGGAGAAAAGAGAGAGGCATGTGGGAGGAAAGAAGCAAGTCAATGAAAGAGAACAGCGTCCGTAGAGTGGAAGGGAATGTGCAAAGAATTTTATAACTGGGGGGAATAAGAAAAGGAGAATAGTGAAGAAGAAAAAAAGAAGAGGAGGAGGAGGAGAAGGAGGAGGAGGAGGAGAAGGAGACGAAGAAGAAGAACGAAAGAAAAGAGGAGGAGGAGGAGGAGGAATTACATAGGAAAGCAAACAGCAACAGACCTTATGGTCCTTTCAAGGCTGCTTGTTACAGAGAAAACTATAACTACAAGATCTAACTCTGCATGCTGAAGGATAAGGATAGTAAAGCAAGAAGGCTCCCACCACCACCAAACCCTCCAGGAAAAAGTGAGAAAAACCACCATGCAACATGGAAACTGATGATCATAGGAAATGATGATGATGATGATGATGAAAAACAGAAGAAAAGAACAAGAAGAAAAGAAGAAGCAGAAAGAATTACGGTAAATGAGGTAATAACTCAGGTATGAAAATGATGTGCAGGGGAACTGATAACTGGGTGATAAAATGAAAACAGTGAAACAGAGGTATGGAAAAGGAATTATGGTAAATTACGTACTAACTCAGGTGTGAAATGTAGAAGGAAAATGAGGTAGGAAATAAAATGTACCGATAAGTATATACAGGAAGAATGAAGGAAAAGGACGAAGAAGGAGTAAAGAAGCTCTGAAATCAAAACCTAAGAATGTTAATGGAGAGTTTACAGATAAAATACACGGCTCAAAAGCTAAATAAAACTGTTGGAGGTATCCCAATAAAGTATCAAGGGCAGTGTAAGCAGGCATTACTCCTTGCTTTACTGTCCTTAATTTCAGCTTCTTTGGTCCCTCGGCTCTTACGATACTGGTAAAATCAACATCTATACACTAACTGGGGAAAGAATGATCTAAAATGTTACGACAGGCAGACAGATCGGTAGAGACAGACTGACAGACAGAAAGAGAATAATCGACACTACCTCTGTTTCTGTTCCTCGGCTCATCAGACATTGCATCTCGGCTAAAAAAGCCTCCAGTGTTAGTCTGAATAAATAAATATATATATATACCGGTAAATAAAACACAATCAACCTATGAACAGTGTGTCAGCAAAAAACAAAAAAAATGCGGATTTAAAAAATGCCTATAGCGATACCTTGCCCAACGAAGGTAAAATCGGCTGAGTCCAGATGAATTAGCAACAGGAGGAGAGAAATGCAGTCAACGTGAATGTAATATGATGGCGATGTTCACTGACTGCAATTTATCCAAGTTTTGAACAAGAACCTAAGAAGGAAGGATACCTGCAATAGGCCGGCTGGCCCATGCTAGGCAGCTCCTAGAAGAGTAACTGAACTACTAGAATGAGATATGGACACCTTACGTGGGTTCGATGGCAAAGAATGATTCGGACACCTGTGTGTAAACTAACGGGATCTGTAGTGGGCACAGACAATACAAATGCATAAAGGAAGCTGTGTAACTGAAATGTCCCCCCTCTAAGGACAGTCCCTGGGTCTGTTTACAGTTCCTGATGTCTGCCTGAGGACACACATACCCCCTCACACTTTAAAGGGCAACATACCGGTACCAGTAATGTCAGCTGTTACACTGGAAATTAAAGACAGACTGTCGTAAATACGGAATATGCAATAGATATGAACACACTTTAACTCCAAATTTCGTTAGATAGGTAATAACGTGGGTGGTAAGCACTGACAATTTTGACTAGCGGCAGACGACAGTGGCCGCTGTTTTATTACAAGGTAACTGCGTGTGCTAATGGTGATATATTACACACATACATCTTGTTATACATACACGGGTGTTAACACAGGCGTAATACATTTTTCACGGAAGATATCAGAGAAATGAGAAATATCTGTGTTGGTGCAGTGTGCAGTACGGGGAAAATCAATTACTGCAATGCTAAAAGAGTTGTGCAACTTTCCATGGATTCCACTGTAGGCATTTAATATATTTAGGTACAGTAGTTTTTTAACACGAATACAAAAAATAGTAGGAAATAAAAAATCCGAACACTCAGAGTTGAGCAGTGGAAAATTACACAAAGAAAGAAATACAAACACCACTCTTAGTCACCTCCACACCCCTCTCCCCATCGCCACCCCAACACCCCTCACCTGTGCCACCACCACCGCACTCTACCCTCACCCCACCACCATCCCCCTCACCACCTCTCACCTGTAAATACCCCCCACCCCACTCTACTCTCAACCCCACCACTAACCTCCACACCCACCATCTGTACTACCAGCCCCATACTCTACGCTCACCCCACCACCCATCCCCCCCACACCCCTCACCTGTACTAACCCCCTTCCCCCTAACTCTACCCTCACCCCACCACACACCTCTCACCCCACCACACCCCCTCCAGGCCCTCTTACCGTATGAATTGACTGGAATATTTTACCCTCGCATTTCCACTCCGCCTTTTTTATGTATTTTATATATTGCATTCTTATACCTGAGAATTTACACCTGAGAGAGAGAGAGAGAGAGAGAGAGAGAGAGAGAGAGAATTCTACAGTTATTTTTTGATGTATTCTCTCCTTTTTCCCACGTGTGTCAATATAGCACATTTATTGAGGAAAAACTGCAAAAGGCCAAGTGAAAAATGTGTCAGTATCTCTGCTCAGTTTGTGCAAGATAGATAATAAAAAATAAATATGTTGGATGTGCAAATGTTTAGTGTTAGATGATGGTTAGTGTTTATAAGCGTGTTTGATGGAATATTTTTGGGCAGGTGCGGGTTTAGTGTCTCTTGTATGATGGTATAAAGCTGTGAGGTGTCGGTGAGGTGGAAGGAGGACTGGGAGAAGGAACAGAAGAGGAGAAATAGGAAGAGTCAGACGGAAAAGAAGTAGCAAAAGGAAGGAACATACGAACATAAGAGAGGATAACTGCAGTAGGTCGGTTGGCCAATGTTACACGGTACCTCGTATCGGGAACGGCCAAGGAAGATTTAAGTGGAACAAAACTTGGACGCTATCACACACGTTCCTCGTATTCTCGGCAAAGGACATGCTTCTCACACTGTTGCCAGAGCCCCATCTCGCGACTGTGGAAAGTGATCGCTGTCGCTAACTCGGTAGAGAATAAGTAGAAGCAACTTTGTTTACAAATAGGTACACACGCCGATGAGAAGTATACATCACATCACATTATCCAGGAGCCCCATCGGTTAAAATGGCTTTTGGTTAAAATGACTGGTAGCAGTACGCCTGGTAGCAGTACGTCTAGCTGCAGTGGTGGCCTCAGTTGTAAACACGTGATTATTTTACCGACATCACAGTTTCCTCGGTATAGGATATATTAACTCTTTATAAGAGTTTCAAAACGATTGATATTTATTCTAAAATATTAATAAGTATTCAGTGTTAGGCTAAATGTTCAATGCTGTAGTACGATATATTCTCCGTCGAGTCGCCTGGGTTTTGGTCACACAGTTTTGCCCGTCGTATCCTCGGCAGGAATCCATCCAGATGAATTCCAAATGCCCGTGGTATCGTCGGCAATTTTACCACGTTACCGTTCCGATTTACCATCGTATCCTCGGCAAACCTCGTATGAAGTGCCGTGTGATAGCCCCTTTAGGCAGCTCCATGAAGAGTAACTGAACTACTAGAATGAGATAAGGATAGCAAAGAAGGCTCTCCCCCGCCCTCCAAACCCACCATCTGAAGTCGGCAGGAAAGTCAGAAAGAACACCACGCAGTATAGAAAAACTGCCGTGGACAATTTATAGGAAAGTGTGAAAGGAGAAAAAGAGACGATCATAGTGTAACCTGAAAAGGAAAAATAATAAATTAGTACACACACACACACACACACACACACACACACACACACACACACACACACACACACACACACATCTAAATTCATGGGTTCTGAAAACTAAAGTAGGCGTTCCAGGTGTTGGGAACTTAAACTTTACCTCGCTTACTATGCACACCTCAAGAGAGAAGGTGGAGAGAAGAGAGAAAGGAGAATAAGGAGGGGAAAGAGAAGGAAGAGATGAGGAAGGAAAAAGTAAAGAGAGAGAGAGAGAGAGAGAGAGAGAGAGAGAGAGAGAATGGAAAGTGGATGAATAGGAGACTAGAAGTGAAAGGAGGAAGCTGGAAAAAAGAAAAAAAATATCCGAGATAAACAGAAACGAGAGGAAATGCAAATAAGTATGAGATTATGGAGAGAATAAAAAGGAGGAAAGAGATGGGAGAGGGGAGCGAAGGTAAACTGAAGGGAAGGAGAAAAGTGAAGGGAAAGGAAGGAAGAGAGAGGGGTAGGGATGAAGAGATGGAGGGAGGGAATAGACTAAAAGTAAGGAGAGAGAGAAGAATAGTGTGATGAACGATGGAGAATATGTGGAGGATGGTGAGTGGCGAGGGATGTGTGTGTGGGGGGTGTTTTTATCGAAGTTTGTGGAGTTTGAGCAGCTTACCAGGGATTATAACCTGTTGGACTGCACGTTGTTGTTACGAAGTTGCTTCTGCTTACAGATTATAACTACACGGCCTGTTTTTTTTCTGCAGTCTATTCTAAGCCTCCTGCCAGTGATGCTCAGCTTCCCTTGAATATGAGCAGCTGATATAAACACGGCAAAAGTCATAGGTATTTCATTATAATTAGTCTGTCGCTTACCTCACATCGTCATCAAGAACTAATCTCTAATCCCATGGTACAAGAAAAATGATTAATAAATACGTTGCTGGTGAAAATTATACCATCAAAATTTAACTACTACAAACATTTTGCGCCAGTGGTCCTTCAAGGTTTATTCCATCCCAACTCAGCATTCGAACTGGGGGAGTGACTCGATTTCACCTTGTTAAAATAAATGGATTTAATATCAGATTCAGCGCTAATGATAACAATGGCAAAAGTAATGAGTTTCCTCCTCCTAATTCACCATGTCTTTCTGATTTTACTCACTCTGTCGCTCATTCACTCTAACAGATTGATCCTAACACACAAACAAAGATTAGCTTAACAAATCAAAACAAAAACACAATAACAGGAGGCACTACAATACAAATGCACATCATCTACTTCACGAAGCAAAAATACTTCCCATTAAGAATCATATATCAGAGAAACAGGTGTCATCGCTTCATGTCAAGACCTATCCCATCCTTGGAACTATATATATGTTGCATCATGCCCTTCCACACAGAAACAAGAAACAAGCAAGTGCCTAAACACTACAAAGAGTGCCGCAGTAACACCCCTCCATTTCCCCCCAGCATTATAGTTCTAAAACACACACAGCCACAACAATCACGCAAAACCTCCAGCCAAACAGCACCGTCAGATATCTACTCCTCTGAAACCATCCAATCTAAAGAGATACAAGTGGACCTAGACAGACTATGGTGAGTCTGTCAATCTTTCCTGCTATAATGTCAACACAAAACACAAATTATAAACAATCCATTATGCCCACTCTGTAAAGCCACCTCCACACCACAACACTATACTCACCCCATGCACCACACTATCACAACACAGATAGTTCTTCAATATAACCTCAAAAAAAAAAAAAAAAAAAAAAAAAATCAGAGAGCGACCAGTTTCAGAGGTTACTTTCCTGTGGTCAACTGCATTCACGTCGAGAGAGAGAGAGAGAGAGAGAGAGAGAGTCGGCAATAAGTGAGAACAGAACAACACATTTTGGCGGTAGTGTGTGTGTACAGGAATGTGTTAATTTCACCCGGCCGTGTGTTGTCTCACTCAACTCCAGTTTTTCCTGTACAGTCTCAGTATACCTCATACCAATTAATCTGGCCAGGCATGTATGGCAACACTGTTCCTGCCGAGATTCTGATTGGCTGGAGATGTTTGTTCGATTTCGTTGTTGCTTAAACCGATACTCTCTTTATTATCAGATATGATACTGAGTTTATCGAAAATACAATCGTCAAAAGCAGTAAGAAATCCGTTATATAATTAACAACAATGAAATTTTCGTAGGAAGATAGAAATATGAGTCAACAAAGTATTATAACAGTCCAAGTCGAGGTAAGCATTCGAACAATTCCTTTAAATCTCCGACACTCGATAATGTAACAGAAAATTAAGGAAACCTGTTTAATCTAAGCGTTGGTGTAACACACATTTAAATTTTAAGATCAGTCCGCACCCTTAAATCGTGCCACAACTCTGAATAATTAAAAATTCTAATGAAAAGACGAGTTGTGCGGGAAGGGAGGTTTGAAAAAATTGCGAAAATCAAAGTAGGCTAAAGGAAAACTATTTCATTATATCTCCTCTATTATCACAGTACGGACTGATCTTAAAATTTAAATGTGTATTACACCAACGCATAGAT
Source organism: Coenobita brevimanus (assembly GCF_032717465.1). Classification (NCBI taxonomy): domain Eukaryota; kingdom Metazoa; phylum Arthropoda; class Malacostraca; order Decapoda; family Coenobitidae; genus Coenobita; species Coenobita brevimanus. The sequence goes on from NC_136995.1 coordinate 16,755,435, forward strand.
TAAGCAGGTTTCCTTAATTTTCTGTTATATTATAGAGTGTCGGAGATTTAAAGGAATTGTTCGAAAGCTGACCTTGACTTGGACTTTTAATAATTTGTTGACTCATATTTCTATCTTCCTACGAAAATTTCATTGTTGTTAAGTATATAACGGATTTCTTATTGCTTTTGACGATTGTATTTTCGATAAACTCAGTATCATATCTGATAATAAAAAGAGTATCAGTTTCAGCAACAACGAAATCGAACAAACACCTCCAGCCAATCAGAATCTCGGCAGGAACAGTGTTGCCATACATGCCTGGCCAGATTAATTGGTATGAGGTATAGTTTCTCTCACTTCCACCGTACACTCGCAACCAAACACTTTCACTAACACTCACTCTCATTCACGTGTACCTCCCTTCACCATTTCATTTCCACTTGAGTATAATCTTCATTCATTAATTCTTTATATTCCTTTATGTAAATATATTTCCTGACGCTGCATCCTGTGAGAGGTGGCTCAGACATAAAGGCCTCGAGATATCCCTTTTCTTATTTAGCCACACCTCGTATACTGCGGTCCTGGCCAAGATGGGTTTTATCATCATCATCATCATTCTCTTCATCATAATCATCATCATCATCATCCTAACTTCCGTTATTATACATGGAGTTTTATAAGACTCAAAACCAGAGCAGTAAGGATTGTTGTACCTGACCACGGTTTTAATTAAGACAAGAGAAACTGGATTAACTCATAACTTACATGATATTTCTCCATTCTTTAATCTCACCTTCTTCTCCCCCTCCACCCATTTCATTTTATCCTTTCTTTTTCACTATCCCTCCTCTATTTCACCACACTTTCCTCTCCCTCCCTCTCCCTTCATCTCACTAACCCAAACAGACTGGAGAACCACAACACAAGCCTATAATTACCAGGTTTAAAGGGATTACCAACGTTACTAAATGCCTTGGCTAAATATCATGTTGGTGGAGCTGACAATGTGAGTTAAAGCAGAGGTGGTAATTCCCGACACTGCCTACCCTTCCCTACCTTATACTGACACCCCCTACCCTTCCCTACCTTATATAAACACTGACACTCCCTACCCTTCCCTACCTTATATAATCCCTGACACTCCCTACCCTTCCCTACCTTATACTGACACTCCCTACCCTTCCCTACCTTATACTGACACTGCCTACCCTTCCCTACCTAATATAATCCCTGACACTGCCTACCCTTCCCTACCTAATATAATCCCTGACACTCGCTACCTAATACCTTAATCTCTATGGTGAAGGGAATGGTGTGCAACTCACCGTCTCCTCGCCACAACAGGCAACATAAGCGAGTGGCAGTGTTGGTGTGCTTAAGACAGACATTTCTAAATCTTGTTTCTGCTCTTGCATTATCCACTTTTTTTTTTTTTTTCAGTTAAATTTTCACGACTTACAATTTTCGGTATAAATAGGTGATAGGAGTCTGAGGGTGACCATAGTTACTTGTTCACTGAAATGGATGATTCAGGATCGCACACACACACACACACACACACACACACGTTATGGCAGACTTATTGTATACGTTCAGCAGCGTCGTGTCGCCTTCTACGTTATTTTTGTTATTCCTTATTTAATTATTCAGATCAAAACCAAACGCTGCGAGGAACGATAATCTCTGAAGGCCGTCCAGGGAAGTTAAAAAAAAAAAAAAAATGCTATATCAACACGGCCAAAATCTCACTGTTACGGAAGGAGAGAGAGAGAGAGAGAGAGAGAGAAAGAGACTGAGTAAATTACTGGAAATACAAAAATATAACAAATTAATACACACAACTTCGCAATTAACTGAATTTATATAAACTGCGAGAGAAATATGACGAGTTATGATCAACGTTTTACTTCACGAAACATAAATACAGTAACTATCTATCTGTTGCCAGACGCCTTAATCCTGTAAGGGGTGGCCACAAACAAATCGCCTCCATGTCCCCCTGTCCCCCGCCAATTCACTGCCCTGCTCCCAGCTCAAATCCCCCCTCTCTCGTATACCTCTCCACTCCATCCCTCCATCTCATCCTACCACAAAAATTATTACTAACACATGATATCTATGTGGTCTGTGTTGCCATCATAATTTTACAACCTCATTCACAACTAACATATTGGTCTGGCTTCTGCCCACTTAGGTATATATAATTAATCAACAGGCAACGCGAACACCGCTGTGAAATCTAGCTGCTAAGAGAAAAAATAATCAGGTAAGTGAAAGCAGTACTAAAAATACGATTACTTCAGAAACTTGGGTGAGAGAATTGTTGTTTTCATGAGCCGACGTGACGTGATGGAAACGAGAGGAGACTGGGAAGAAAAATACTGGGGCTTCTGGGTTTTGCCGCGAGGGGGACTGATGACATAGTGCTGACGTCACGGGTCTCTCTCTCTCTCTCTCTCTCTCTCTCTCTCTCTCTCTCTCTCTCTCTCTCTCTCTCTCTCTCTCTCTCTCTCTCTCTCCATTGTAGCTGCGCCACTTTAATCATCCTCTGGCATCTTTACTGGCGTGGTGAGCAATAAAGCTGGTGGTGAGTGAAAGACGGTGAAGTGTTGTGTCAAACCCTTCCTCTCACATTCTCACCATCCCAATCATCACGTTCAGAAAGGAAAGCACTGCAGGGAATAAGAATGCAATGCTGAATGGAAATACACAAAATGAGGAGAAAGCTGGTAAAGAAAGTAGAGGGTACAAGTAATAAAAAGTGGTGGGAGAGAGAAGAGAATGAGTGGGTGGGGTATGAACACATTTACTGGATGACGCCAAGTGACTGGGGATAATAACCTGAACATACATACATACATACAAACACATACATACATACAATATACATACATACATGCATACATATATACATACAGACAAATACATATACATATGCACAAAAATTATCACAACCAAACACCAAAAAGTCAACTGCACTAAGAAAGCGCATACCTCCGCCAATGCCACTGTCACTAAAAAGGAACCGGATCCGGATCCGTGGAGATATTGTGTGGGATACATAGGATCCGGCTCCGCTCCATAATGTAATCAATTGTTCCTTGACCCCTGGACCACTCTTCCACAAAATTTTATTGAAATTCCATTGAGAACTTTTGGAGATATTATACATAGGATCCAGATCCGGATCCGCCCCCAAATTTAATCAATTCCTTCTTGACCCTGGCCCACCCTTCCACCAACTTTCATTAAAATTCACTACGAATTTTGGAGATATCGTCTGGACAAGCAGACAGACAGACAAACATAGGTGAATACACAACCTCCTCCAACTTCGTTGGCGGAGCTAATAATTACCCATAATCCTGAGGCACTTCTCACATGCCTGAATAGTAACTTCAAAGAGGAAAAAGTATTTATGATACTCTCACGGCGATACTGATACCGTATTCGTGAGAACAGAGCCTTGGAAATGGAAAGAACGTGACTGGTCACTAGAGAACTTTCAGGAAACAGAATAATCAATACTATGAACAACGACAGAGATATACCTGAAAAACTCTCCAATGGATCGTGATGTAATTACTTGTTGGACAGTCTTCCAGTAGGCATCTAATAAATCAGTTTAAAGGCGTGTATACAAACAAATCACTTCCAATGGTCGGACTGTAGGCCACTCAAAACACTGATGGTTTACACATACACTCTAAACCTTGTTCCTGACCCACTACATCCATCCGCCTCCTGCCACTCTCAACAGTGTAAGTCGATGTCACCACACCCTCATATTGCAAACACTGCGACAACAGCAAAACAAACACGATGAGTTAAAAATATCACATCCACTTGAGTTTCATGATACCCACCATTTCCTCCTCCACCCATACACACACACACACACACACACATCTTCCCATCCCAGATCACCCCCTACTACATCACTTTACTAACAGGCAGACATCCCCTACCCTTGCCTCACTCAACTGCCATTATCACATCACACTCACATCCTTCATCACCTCCCATTGTGACTTGTGTGGCTCTGTGTTTAATGACACGATGCTCTCTCTCTCTCTCTGTTAATATCTGTATACAAGGTGAGTGTAGATATGGCAGTGTAAATACTTAAATTTTGTATACATGCATATGAAATGAGGAGCTGAAGATCTGTCAACATATATTCTGATAACGACAACTACGACATACGGATAAATAACCAGCAATAAACAAAGCCAGTGTATATCTTGCTGAATAACAAGTTCAAACACATTCACGGCATCATTTTCTGCACATAACACCCACAATTTAATGAACATTATTTTCTTACAAGATGTTGTTTAAATACTTCATTTTTCCAGGGTAATTTTGTGCCTGTTTTCCTCACAGTCCCTTATCGTGCCTCGCTTACTCACAACACACCCATAAACTTGCACTATCTTCCTCCAACCCTCCCTCCTATCCCTACCCCCATCCCCCTCCTATCTCTCCTTTCATCCGTCCCTCCTTCCCTTCCCTTCATCCTCTCTCCCCTGTCCCTCCATCCACCCCTGTCTCCTTTCCCTTCCTCCTTCCCCACGCCATATTCCTCTCTCACTCACTTCCTTTAATTCCTTTCAGTACTTTCTCGTTTACTGTTATTTGCAACCTTTCCTGCCTCTCTCTCTCTCTCTCTCTCTCTCTCTCTCTCTCTCTCAGGTGGAAGGTGAAGGGACGTGGATATTTTTTGAGGATCACGAGAGAGAGAAAAAAAAAAAAAAAGCTAAAATGCATCTTATTCCAAACAATATATTTCCGGGTTCCATGTATAATTTCATCATCTATATTCTTCAAGGTGCACTGACACTTCTTATTTGTAGGCATATATTGAAGGAATGGCAAAGAAATGGAACAACAATCATTATTATTATCATTATCATTATTATTATTATTATTATTATTATTATTATCTATCTATTGCCAGACGCCTCAATCCCGTTTGGGGTGGCCACAAACAAATCGCCTCCAAGTCGCCCTGTCCACCGCCATTTCACTGCCCTGCTCCCAACTTGGGAGTTAATTAGAGGAGAAAGAGGGTATGATCACAGAGAAAAGCTTTGGGGAGAGAGGTGCTACAGTTGGGTACAGAAATTATAAATGTAAATAAGACTGTGAAAATGCAGAGGATGGAAAACTCTCAGTGCAGGGCTGGGGTGAGGGAGGGGGTGACGAAGGGAGTAAAGGGGCTATCACACGGCACTTCATACCAGGTTTGCCGAGGATACGATGGTAAATCGGAACGGTAACGTGGTAAAATTGCCGACGATACCACGGGCATTTGGAACCCATCTGGATGGATTCCTGCCGAGGATACGACGGGCAAAACAGTGTGACCAAAACCCAGGCTACTCGACAGAGAATATATCATACTACATTATTAAACATTTAGCCTAACACTGAATACTTATTAATATTTTATAATAAATATCAATCGTTTTGAAAGCCTTATAAAGAGTTAATATTTCCTACACCGAGGAAACTGTGATGTCGATAAAATATCACGTGTTTACAACTGAGGACTCCACTGCAGGTAGAGTAGACGAACCAGTCGCCACCTGAAAACACCAACACAACAACAACGTACTGATGGCTTTATCATCGATTTCCTGGACAAGGGCAGCTGAATTCGCCCTTATAGAGAAATTGAGGCAGAATGCCATTTGATTGGGCTCCTGGATACTTCTCATCCGCGTGTGTACCAGTTTGTAAACAAAAGTTGCTTCTCCTTATTCTTTACCGAGTCAGCGACAGCGATCACTTTCCACAGTCGCGAGACGGGGCTCTGGCAACAGTGAGAGAAGCATGTCCTTTGCCGAGGATACGAGGAACGTGTGTGATAGCGTCCAAGTTTTGTTCCACTTAAATCTTCCTCGGCCGTTCCTGGTACGAGGTACCGTGCGATAGGGCCTTAAGGGAGTGATTTGGTGGGTGAAGGAGGGACGGGGAAGGGGTCAGAGGGAGGGTGAGGACCTGGGTGAGGGAGAAAGAAATAAGGCCAGGGATGAGGGTGAGCAGCGAGAAGACCCAGTGATGGGAGTGACAGGCCTGGAAAGAGGCTGGAAGAAGCTGGAAAATATTTGGGTGTGGTGAGAAAGGCCTAAGACTCTGGCGCTATGGAAGAGGTAACTGTTTACTGTGACACGCCTGGTGGGAGATGGGTAATGGGGGTGGCTGATTTGATTACCTGCCACCCAACATGGTAATACATTCCCACATGAAAAAAAAAAAAAAAAAATAGAAGAAGAAGAAGAAGCGGCGGCGGCGGCGGTAGCGGTAGCAGCAGCGGCAGCGGCAGCAGCAGCAGCAGCAGCAGCAGTAGTAGTAGTAGTAGTAGTAGTAGTAGTAGCAGTAGTAGTAGTAGTAGTAGTAGTAGTAGTAGTAGTAATAATAATAATAATAATAATAATAATAATAATAATAATAATAATAATAATTTCTTTGGTTCTTTCCTTTTTATTATACAACGCTCTTCACTTTCAGTTCATGATAATCTTTTATAAAAACAAAGATGCTTATGTTTTCTCTGTATTATCCTCGTTCTTCATCAAATTCCCGCAATGTACGTCTAAAAACACTTTCATTTTCTGTCTAAAGAATGATATAGTTCATACAATTTCCTCTTTTTCTGCAATCACGTCAGCTTTCAACTTATTTCACTCTCATTTACTCTGTTGCCAGTTTGTCTTCCATGCCTTCAGTCACTCGTGTCGTCTCTTCCAGTGGTACATAGCTAGTGCAACAGGGCGGTACTCTCAAGGTGGCTACAACACAGGTAATTGCCACACATGCTACATACGTTATATCAGCTACAAGGCTAACATTCACCCACTATACCATGTTGATCTTTTACTGTTTCTTTTACTGCATGACAATATAAAGATTTTCCTAAGTCTTCATGCCAAAATTCCATATGCACGGGTAAACACTACGGAACTTTTCAACGTCCAAATATATATCTTCTTTAATTTCTTTGGAATGGATGGCCTGGCATGTTTTCCAGACTCTGATTCCTTAGTGCACACACACACACACACACACACACACACACACACACACACAACACCACATACATTCCGCCACTTTGATATTCCTGGTATATAAGAATGGGGTGATCATAAACGCGTCTGGATGTCATAAAACCATAACACCTTTGATTCACCCATGTTTACCCAGGCAAGGCTCACACACTTCACCTAAACCTCAAGATATATTAGGAAAACATGGGACCGACGGAAAATGTTGCACACAAACTTTTCCCTCATCTCAAACAAAGGGCGGTGTCTGTCTGTATCTATCAACCTGCAAATCTTATGCCTGAAATATCGGGTGTGAGCTGCATAGTAATACCAGGGGGTTGTTGTATACTGTGTACAGATATATACTGGTCTATCTCTATTTATCTATATATCTATCCATCTATTTATCTATCTATGGCTGTATTTTCTGATCTTTTCTCTCGTCTGAAGGATCCTGCGTGAGCTTTAAAAAAGATTGGTGTCTGTCTTATCTGTCTACCTGTCTGTCGTCCTCCCTATTTATCTGTCTACCTGTCTGTCACCCTGTTTATCTATCCACCTGTCTGTCACCCTGTTTATCTATCCACCTGTCTGTCACCCTGTTTATCTATCCACCTGTCTGTCACCCTGTTTATCTATCCACCTGTCTGTGTATATGTATGCATGTATGTGGTTAATTAAGATCCTAAATGCAGGTATCAGAGCGCAGTATTTTTAGTGAAGGCAGACTTTGGGCGGCAGATTAACGACACTTGTTGGGGTGAAGGCTCGTCACGTCAAGGGTAATCACCTCAAATAACCACCCCTGACGTAAAATCCTTGTAGAAAAAAAATAATAATGTAATCGGTGTGGTGTGGGTGGAGGCGGTGATGGGCGTGTGTGTGTGTCGAGGATTTTGCATTTATGGGCGGCGTGTTTGACCCCACCCACCCTAACGCACCCTCTGTACACCCCTCACCCTCACCCTCACACTCACACTCACTCTCATCCTCAATCTCACACCCATGCTAACACTCTCACTCTTACCCTCACCAACCTCACCCTCAACATCACACTCATACTAACACACACTCTTCCTATCACCAACCTCACCCTTACACTCACATTCACACTAACACTCACCCTGGCAATCACACTCACCTTCACCTTCACCCTGTGTATTTCGCTCACCCTCATCCACACAATCACCCACACTCTCCCTGATGTTAAAAGTCCTGGTAAATAAGAAATATGGAAATGAAATTTTAAAAAAATCTTATTATACTTCAAAGTTAGATAAGAAATTGCTTGACTGTAGTACTGATGATGTAAAATAATGTACAGGAGAGAGACATGATACATACTTAATCCTGTACACACACAAAGATTCAAAGTAAAAGGAATCAAAGTAAACATATGTGGTTACAATTCGAGAGACGACACTCTAACCTTTCTAAATATAACTGGTTAATTTAGGAAGATCTAAAAAAAAATAAATATGTGTTAAAAGAGTGTAATGGGACCACTGACTAAAACTCTAAATTATGCACTGACCTTATATGGAAAATGTTAATAATAGTTGCAGGGTGGGGGGAATCCTCTCTCTCTCTCTCTCTCTCTCTCACACACACACACACACACACACACACACACACACACACTGGCCATAAAACAAGTAAACTATATAGCGTGGGACAACTATGTGTGATAAAGCCTTCAGTCCACGAGAGGCCTTATTAATGCTCAGCCCTATAGATAAAGGTAATTACTGTCGGGAATATGAAGTGAAAGGAAATAAAACATAATTAAGGCAATTATCTACCTTTCTTTCTATGTCTGTCTATCTGTGTGCCTATCTATCAACTTATCTATCTACCTATCTATTTAACACTCCTCTCTCTCTCTCTCTCTCTCTCTCTCTCTCTCTCTCTCTCTCTCGGGGGAGGGAGTTTGTGGTCTCTTTCCGGGGATCATCACAAGAAAATCCTGCAAAATGTGTTCTGTTCCACCCAACCGTTTTTGACAATATTTCTCTCTCTCTCTCTCTCTCTCTCTCTCTCTCTCTCTCTCATGCCTCCCCCTTCCTTTCGTGTCTACTATTGTTTTATCTATTCTGTATCCCTCTCCCTACCTTCCTGATGCAGCTCCACCATTATATTGCTATATTATCCTTCCCTTACTCTAATAATTATACATATCAGTGTTATTTTTTTTTTTCCCGCAACCAAAAGTTTCTCAAGGATCATTATATCTGTTATTACACCCTCATCCTACCACACTCCACCACCTCGCTATCCCTACTCAGTAACAACTCCCCCATACCACCACAGGCCACCCTCCCTCATATCCTACCACAGTTCGTCATTCCACCACACACCATCCTCCCTCATTTACTGCACCACCTCGCTATCTCTCCTTAGTAACAACCCCCCACACCACCCTCCATCATACACCACCACACTTCTCTCTTCCATCATTGCCCGCCTCTCATTTGGCCTTCGTGTGTGTAAGTTAACAGCTGCAGAGTGAACGAGCACCATAATCCTCTCTCTCTCTCTCTCTCTCTCTCACCTTCCACCACGGTCCAAAATATCGGCCATTACCTTCACAACTTGCCTCATCTCTGCCACACACCTCCTGTTATTTTTCTTACTTTAACCACTACCGCCACAAACCCACGTTTAAGTTTTTCTCGGTGTTGTGGCCAAGGAACCACATTCATCCACTGCCCTCATCAATTTCCACCTAATCTAATCCACTTCTTCCACCTTCACTACGGGAGCTAATTCTGATTAACCTCTTCAAGCCCATGATGCATTTTTTTTTTAATCTTTATTCTCGTATTTATTTGTCTATTTGTGTATTTTGCTTTCTTCAGACATTTTCCTCACTTCAGACAATTTTCTCACTTTTTTAACTGGAGGGGTGAAATATAGGTCCGTATTTTCGGTGGTAAGGCAAGCTCCCTAACACCTTAGCAATTTATATTTAGATTCGGCTGGGTAGTATCGTTTTGTAGTTTATGCAGACGTGCGGTGATATTAGTGGGATCAAGTAACACAGAAGAGGACGGCAAGGTGTAACAAGCAAAATAAATTGCGTAGGAAGAGGTGTTACGGGGCTTCCTAAACCAACGAGAATAAGGGCCACAGCCTTCATCAGCCCTTTCACTCTGAAGGGCCTCTACTGATCTGAATAAAATGTTAGCTCAGTGATTAACGAAGATGGGTACCAAGCCTTATTTAATACAACGAAATCTGCTTAGGACTGAACCAACGCCAACCCCTTCAGACCAACAGACGATTTTACTCCTGGCCTTTGGTTCCTTCTTCCTTGCATTAAAAAAAAAAAAAAAAAATCATGGTAGAAAGGACTGCTAATGGTTGGTGGAAAAGTCACACGAAGAAAAACATGGTAAGGGGATAGCAGTGATGAAATATAAAACATCACGGGGTAAACAGGCCAACTCTGGAACTGTCTCCCTCTGTCTGTATTTCTGACTGCCTATGATCTCCAGTCTTTGAAACGCAGTGTGTCCAGGCACCTGGAAATGAACGGATCTTAAATTTTGCTCTCTGTTTTGTTTTTGTTTTTTCTTGGAGAGAACAATTGGCGGGCTCCTGGCCTTTGGTTCCTTCTTCCTTGCATTGAAAAAAGAAAAAAACAACTATACTGTATTACCAAGAGTGGAAGACTGGTGCAAGGTCTTGGGGGTCTCGGTCGCGACGTGGTGTGATACAAATCCCAGAGGTTACCAGAGAGCTTTCTATCACACAAACAGTACGAGAGGCGTAGCTTGATCTCCTACCTTTAACTGCTCTGGATTACGGTGACCTAGCCTCAGGTCCCTACGCTCCCAAGGTGGCAAAATGAGATTCACAATTACCGATACCCGGAAGTGAACTGATGAAAGGAAAAGGTGAGGGAAGATTAAGGGGGAGGGTGTAAACAGAGAGGGAATGAGAGAGTAAATACGCTGGCACCCTGAAGTGAAAGGATGGATGAAGAGATATGGTGTGGGAAGATTAGAGTGGCTGGGTGTAAACACAGTGGGGATAGGATAGTGAACGATGTGGGAATAGGAGAGTGAATTGAGTGGGAACAGGAAAAAGAACAGAGTGAGATTATGAGAGTGAGTGAGTGGGATATGAGAGTGAATGGAGTAGGAACAGGAGAGTGAACAGGATGAGAACAGGTGAGTGAACAGATTGGGAATAGGAGAGTGAAAGGTGAGAACAGGAGAGTGAAGAGTGGGAATGGGACCAGGAACAGAGTGGGAATAAAATAGTAAATGCAAAGAGGTTAAGTGAAGGGACTGGGCAACGTGGGATTGCAGAAAGACGTACAATTTAAGGCGTATAAACAAAGGACGTCCGATGATGTAAGTAAGAACATGATGAAGATGGACATACTGGTAATGCATGTTGCACCCAGATATGCAGGGAAAGTGATGGAGCCAGACAAGGGGTGATGATGAAGAGGACGGGAAGAAGGGAAGAAACAGAGTGGAGGAAAGGGAGGGGAAGAAGAGGAAGGAAAAGAAGATGAAATGGGACGGAGGGGGAGAGGTGGAGTGAGGGTAAGAGACACACAGGAAGGAGAAGACGGTAGAAACGGCATGCTGGGGAAAGCAGGGAAGGAGAAAAAGCATGAGAGGAAAGGAGAGACCAAAGCACGAAGAAACATAAAAGAGGAGTAAAAGAAGCATCCTAAGAAAGACTGAGGGACGAAGCAGGTTGGGAAATCGTGAGGATGTGGTGCAGCGTGAGAGGGGGGAAAACTGGAAATGGATGAAAGGAGTGTAAGGCGCAGGGAAGTTAAAATAAATAAAAATACTACGAAAATAGACCCAAAAGTGCACTACACCACTACAGAGCGAGGAAGAGATGACGTTGCTGTTAATTCTTTCAGTACAATGATCCATCTTTTCTCAATGATATCTCTTTACTGTATCCTTGCCACCCATGAGAGGATATTAGTCATCTCGGGAAACATCTCAGGGTTAATCAAGGATGTGTATTTATCTTTTCTAATAATAACCTTTCTCAAACTTGAATTAAATCGGATGGATGTACAAAAAATACTGTTTAAAACGTCATCATACTGTCTGGGATGTATTAATAGTAAGAGTATTAGTGAACCCCAAATACTACTACTACTTCTACTACTGCTGCTACTACTACTACTACTACTAGTAGTTGTTGTAGTAGTAGTAGTAGTTGTTGTTGTTGTTGTACTAGTATCCTCCCCCCCCACACTCTCTCTCTCAAAAAATACGGGACGAAAAATGTCTGCCAGAGCGATAAGGAAACAGGAGGGAGGGCAGAAGCTGGTAATACTGATGGAGAGATAGGGCACTGGGTAGAGGAAGAGGCAAGGAGAAAGACCCATAAAAGATAATCCACTTAACCAAACACCAATAAACTTCCATTATCTCTTATTCTCCCCTCACCCCATTCCACCTCTCTCTCTCTCTCTCTCTCTCTAACATCAGATTCCCCCAGCCACTGCACTCCTAAATCAATGACCTATCACACCCTATTTCCCCAATTAATTTACTGCCAATTTCAACATGGTTCAGATTTAACTAAGCAATACATATACACAGCTACAGCTTCTCCCAAACCTCGATATGCCTCACGCACAGCAGTAAAGTCCATAATGAGGAACAGCTTGCGGGATCAATGCGAAACAGTTGGGCGAGGAATTATGGAAACTCAGACATGGGCGAGCAAGCTGTGGTGGTGGAAATGGATTTGCTTCAGTGGTGGTGTGGTGGGTCTGGGGTGTGAGCAGCGGGTATGTAGTTTGTACACATCTTACAACTAGTTCCCTGTATTAATCCCTTCAATGGTTTAAGCATGCTGAGAGGACGAAGCGTAACAAATGGAAGCGGAGGGTGAGAGGTGTGAAAGTCAAGGGTTGCGATGCGAGAGGCAGACCAAAAATGACCTGGGACGAGGTCACAGAATGTGACCTCAGGGATAAGGGACTGAACTGGTAGGCTGCCAGAGATCAAGTAGCGTGGAAAGCCTCCATTTGGTGACCGAGACCAACGCATGCAAGCATGATGGGGGCTTTGTAAACAATACGAACCACTTCAGTCCCTTCACACACACACACACACACACACACACACACACACACACACACACACACACACACACACACATCAAAGATGAATGTGAGGGGAAGAGGTGAAGGTGAGGATGAAGACGATGTGAGGGTGAAGGTGAGGGTGACAGTAAGATTTAAGGTGAGGGGGAAAGTGAGCGTAAGTGTGTTTGGGTAAGAGTGAAGGTGGGGGTGAGGAGGAATGAGGGTGAATGTGAATAAATGTGAGAATGAGTAAGGGTGTGGGTACAGCGCCAACCACTGAGGTAAAGACTGTGTGTGTGTGTGTGTGTGTGTGTGTGTGTGTGTGTGTGTGTGTGTGTGTGTGTGTGTGTGTGTGTGTTGTGGCTGGTGGATGGATCTCGGAGTCCACTGGTGTATGGATGTCAAACTCCACCTTCCAAAAACTACCTTACAAGCAGAATCCTACCTCCTACGACACAGGTACAAGGCAGACGGAACAGGTAATCATGCGTAAAATACTAGCATGTTACAACTGAAGAAAATTATGATGATGATTCTCGTCTTTCCATCTCCTCTCCTCCTCCTCGTCTTTCCTTCTCTCCTCCTCCTCCTCCTTCACATCACGACCTAGTGATCCGCTATACTAATGTTGGTTATTATGGTGGTAGGTCGTGGCCAGGGGGGGGGGGAGGAAAGTATTGGAAGGTTGGTGGGAGAGGTTGCAATGCCAAGTCTTCAGCTATTACACACAAAACTTATGGAAGCTTACCGAAGGCGCTGACTCCATATGCTGAAGAAGAAGTGCAAGAGGAAGAGGAAGCGGAAGAGGAAGAACATATGATTCACGACTCTGCGGTGGTTACTGAAGGCCAGCTCTAGCCGCAGTCCACGGGGTTCACGTTCGTATGGGCCTGGAGGTTGCTAATACTCCACCACTAACTGTTTCACTAAAATAACGTCTTTACTTCACTTATTCTTGCCATCTTTAGACGATTTCATTCCCTGTTGGACACTTTTTTTTTTTTTTTTTGGAGAGGTTATCTCTCTCATTACCCCATCCACACAACAGGTCTCCCAGAAGCTACATAAAAATCAACTGGTGGTGGCAACAATAGAATAATAATGGCGTAATTGTAGTGGGAGTGTCATTTCCACCTCATTCTCGGCCTTCATTACCACATTCTCCTCTCACCTTCATTTATATAAACTCTCAGTGAAAAACTTTTCACTCTTCACGAATTAACATAACTTCAATATTTTCTTTCAAATAACGGTATACAAAATGTTTACTGAAATACACAAACGTTTCATCACAATAACGTTTATTTCAAAATGGCGCGCGGGGACTAGGATGAAAAATACTTGGAATGTTGAAAATGGCAATGAGTGTTATATATATTTTTTGCCGTGCATTTTTAACGTAGCGAGGCACTGATATAAAACTCTGTACATGGCACCAACGTGTTAAAAATTCACTGACACTTTTTGACACATAAAACTGTTGATATTTTACTGCCAGACATCCTCGCTGACTGACATATGGAGAGGGTTTTAAATGAGAAGTCTATCAAAGTACGACTAGCTGTTTCCTGCATGTAACTAAATATTTTCCACCCCTCACTCTCCCTACTACACATCCCTTAAACACACCTGCCTCTAACCTCCTCTTCTTATCATCCATAAATACATTCCTTATAAATGTACATCTCTAAACTCATTTTCTCATCCTACTACTGATTCATGACAAGTAACAATCTACACATTTGCTCACTCTATTGCACATGCCTTATGCATATTCATTTCCAAGCTCTTCTCATTTTACATTCCTTTCATATATTCATCCTTTAGCTCTTCTTTTCCACATCCTACAACACATCCCCTACACATAATCATCTCTTAGTTTTCTTTCTAGTCTCGCTGCACATTCTTCATATATATTCATCTCTCACCTCTTCTCCTTATAATCTAAATCAAGCTACTGCAACTTTCTGCAGCCTAACCTCTAATTTATATATCTATCTTATTCTAGTTAGAACAGACGACGCTATACAGGTGAGGGACGGGCCTTGGTAGTGAAGGGATTGGAAACTGAGTCTATAAGTAGTTATGTGTGTTACCTCAGCCTTGCCTGGTATCATTTGGTGTGTCTCTACCCTAATGGCCACTACACACACACACACACACACACACACACACACACACACACACACACACACACTACCTTCCCCCCCCCCTCTCTCTCTCAAATAGTAAAAATCCTGGGTATGTTGACGTCAGGCGAGAAAGGTGTCGACAAGCCTCTGTTGATATATGGCTGGCAGGGTTTGACGTATGTATGACGTCAGAGGGGGAATCCCAGCTGACTGACCCTAACCTGTTTATAATGCCTGTGACCTTGGGGATGACCTGGGCTTGGGAGGATTGATTTAAACCCACGTTCATCTAAACCAACCCATAAAAGCGGTCTCGACAGCGCGAACGAACAGACAGATAGATAACTCCCACTGTCCCTCGACTGCGCCAGTATCCTTGACTTTGTAATAATAATAATAATCATCATAATAATAATCATAATAATCATCATCATCATCATAATAATAATAATAATAATAATAATAATAATAATAATAATAAAAGTAGTAGTAGTAGTAGTAGTAGTAGTAGCAGTAGTAGTAGTAGTAGTAACAGAACTGTAATAATAATGATGATGATGATGATGATGATAATAATAATAATAATAATAATAATCCATCCATAATAATAGTAATACGGCACATGTCGGTATACTATAGGCTTTCTATTTTATGAAGGCGGTCTGGGTGGGGTCTCCTAAGACCTCACACCGCTAGATCTGTTGCCACATTGCCGCCACACACGTGTTTCTCCCCCCCCTCCCTCCCTCTCTCCCCCCCTCCCTCCCTCTCTCCCCCCCCCTCTCTCTCTCTCTCTCTCTCTCTCTCTCTCTCATATTTATATCTATATTAACTACTTCTGTTTTTATTTTCTTTATTTTTTTTCTCTTGTTTTGAATTTTGATGGGCAAGCTTCCATGGCGGGAGACTGACCGAGTATGAGCCGCACACACAAGGCTATCTCCCGAGTCACTCCACTTGACAACATCGAAAAAGTAACACTGACAAGTCTTACCAGATTTATACTATACTATAGATTTTTTAAATTAAATCTATAAAGAGTATTTAAAATTCATTTATAAGTAGTTACTAACTTAAAATAGGGGAGAGAGAGAGACAGAGAGACAGAGAGAGGGAGAGGTGAGCAGGAGTAAGTACACGTGTGTGGCGGCGGTGATGTGGCACCAGAGCTAGTGGTGTGAGGTCTTAGGCTGCCCCACCCAAACTGCCTTCATAAAACAGAACGACTTTACACACCAATAAGATCATGAAAAAACAAATTCTTGACGTTTGTAAAAAAGAAATAAAACCAGGTAAATAAGTAAATAATATACTCGTAATTTCTAGGTGTGTAATTCCTATATCCATTTAAACACCTGATACAACCACTGTCCTCCCGGTAGTGACACCAGGTATGACTTAATTAACTCTCTCTCTCTCTCTCTCTCCGAACACAACCATCCCCATTACATCACTCATCACGAATTTAAATGGTTTATTGTGCTCTGTGTGTGAAATGATAATCAGTGTTGGTAATGGTGAGAAGTGTGTGTGTGTGTGTGTGTGTGTGTGTGTGTGTGAGAGAGAGAGAGAGAGAGAGAGAGAGAGAGAGAGAGAGAGAGAGAGAGAGAGAAGAGGGGTTAGGGAAGGAAGGGAAGGAGGAAGGGGAGGAGGGAGAATGAAAAATGGAAGGGTGGAAGGGAAGGGCGTATGGGAGGGAAGGGGAAAGAAGAGACAATGATTAATTAGAGGTGTACCGTAGGTGTAAGGAAGGGGAAAGAGAAGGGGGAAGACGAGGTGTATACAGTAATGAGAGAAGGGAGGGGAGACGTGAGGGGAAACTGGAGGGGCAGGTGTAAGGGAGGCGAAGGAAAGGGGGATGAGGAAGGATGTAAGGGGTAATGGGAAAGAAGGGGAAGTGAGGGAATAGGTGGTTGTGTGTCTAGTGGGAAGGGTGGGGGAAAGTACAAGAGGAGGGATGGAGGGAGTGAAGGAAAGTACATGTGAAGGGATGGAGGGAGAGGAGGAAAATACAAGGAGGGAGGAGTGAAGCTCTGATAAGGTGTAAGAAAACAAAATACTGAATTAAATCATTCTCCCCATCTTTCTCCCCGCCCTCAAAGGCAAACTGAATTCTTATCACCCATCCCACACACTCACGGGGATTTGCACTTATATATTTTTTTCTTTAATACTGTTCGTTATTATGGAGTTCGTGTTTCTGAGCTGGTGTTTTTATGATTTTTTAGGCTAGTTTTTTTGTGAGATTTTAAAAGTGGGTCTATAATCTAGTTGGAGTTTTTTTTGGTTGAAGCTTTTTTCGCCCTTAAAGTTCGCTCTTTTGTAGTTTTTAGTTCCAGTTCTTTTTTTTATCCTACTCGTTTCGTGTATTCCTTTTTTCACTTGTATTTTCAGTATTTCATCTAGTTTCCTTTGACGCTTCCCATCCTTCCCTCTTTTCATCTATCCTTCCTTCTTGACCCGTTCCCATCCTCCCCACTTTTC
This sequence comes from Coenobita brevimanus, assembly GCF_032717465.1. NCBI lineage: Eukaryota > Metazoa > Arthropoda > Malacostraca > Decapoda > Coenobitidae > Coenobita > Coenobita brevimanus. The sequence goes on from NC_136995.1 coordinate 16,773,167, forward strand.
GTCTATCCTTCCTTCCTGAGGCTTCCCCATCCTTCCCTCTTTTCATCTATCCTCCCCATCCTTCCCTTCTCATCTACCCTCCCTTCCTAATCCTTCCCTCTTTTCATCTTTCCTCCCCATCCTTCCCTTCTCATCTATCCTCCCCATCCTTTCCTTTTCATCTATCCTCCCTTCCTGAGCCTTCCCATCTTTCTCTCATTTTTTCTATCTTTCCTTCCTGAACCTTCCCCATCCTTCCTTCTTTTCATCTATCCTCCCTTCCTGAACCTTCCCCATCCTTCCCTCTTTTCATCTATCCTCTCCATCCTTCCCTTTTCATCTATCCCCCCTTCCTGAACATTCCCATCCTTCCCTCTTGTCATCTATCCTCCCCATCCTTCCCTTTTCATCTATCCTCCCTTCCTCAACCTTCCCATCCTTCCTGCTTTTCATCTATCCTCCCCATCCTTCCCTTCTCATCTACTCTCCCTTCCCGATCCTTCCCTCCTTTCATCTATTCTCCCTTCCTCAACCTTCCCATCCTTTCTTCATTCCCCCCATCCCCCCCACCCCTAACTCATCTGTCCAGGCCAGGGAAGTCTTTTGATGTCAAGATGCCGTGTCCCCCTCCCCCCAGTCAGTTCCCTATCATCTCCTTCCAACCCTATTCTGATGTGGAGAAGGGGGAAGGGAGAGGAGGAAAGAAAAGAGATAAGGAGAGAGAGAGAGAGAGAGAGAGAGAGAGAGAGCAATAATTCTGTAAGCTGGAGAATTAACGAGAAAATTATAGGAAATGGATATTGGAAGATGGGAAATGGAAGCAGGATTAATGGCAGAAAAATAAAGTAAAAAGAGAGAGGGGGGGGAAAGAGAGGGGGGGAGTAAAGAGAATGAATTAGATTGTTGTGGATATCGATAGGAGAAATAGCTAGACATACAGATACAGCAAGAGACAGTGAAGGATAGTATGGGTGACGAAGCAGAGAAGAAAGAAGAGGTGAGAGGAGAATAGGAGATGGGGATGAATAATGATTGTCACGAATCAATTCGCGACATTTCCCTTTTGTGAGAAGCCGCGAACTATTAGTGGAAAACTCACTGTTTTTCGTTGTTAACCGCTCATTCGGACGGAAGCTTTGTCAAATCAGTTTTTCATTGTCATACGTGATCGTCTCTGTGTGAGACATTAGCGCTTCCGATGAGCGATTGTTTTGGGCGCGTTTCGCTCACTCGACCGTTAGAAAATACGGCTTAGTGCTCCGCCTTTCTTTCCCACGATTTGAATTCAGTCTAGTGGTGGCTTTGACGGAGAGAGGTCCTGTGCTCAGAAGTGAAGAGAGGTCAGCTAGCATCCCAAGCTCCACAGAGTATCAGTTTCTTCAAACTCCCACCCCCTGGGTGATACAAAGTATTCATCGACTGGTATTTCCTTTGTGTATTTCCTAGTTTTAAGAGTTTAGTTAAGGTGTTTTTTCCTAGGCGTAAGTATTTAGCTTTTGTGCGAGTGAGTGAGTGCGTCTCATTTAATTGATTTGAATTGTAACGTTAAATTTATTTTTTGTAATTAATAAATTTAACAGTTCTTTTCCTTGAGCTTAAAGTAAAATCTTGTTTCATTTCTCCATTATTAAGCTTATTTCCCATATAGCTCCTAGCTTGCATAAACGTTTTACTTTCATAACTGGTACTTAGACCAGTCTTGTTGTATTTACTTAAAATCCGTTGTGCCAGGAGTTAATGCATCAGCAAGAACCTGATGTTATTATTATTAGTATTAGTTATTTATTGTCAGGGGTGATGTAACTTTCTCCAGAGGCTAACAGTACAGTAATTCAGCAATTGTGAGTAATTAGTCTCTGCTGTGTACTGTTGAGAAAGTTTGTAAATTCTCGTTCTGAGAGAATCGTGCGAAGCAGGCCAGCGTAAAGTAATCGTTGTTTGATTTAGTAAGACAATCATTGTCCCTGCTCTTCAATATTATTGAATATTATTATCAAATTAAATAACATTTAACCATTTATTTCAAAATTACCGTGATATTCTAAAAACCCCGTGACAATTGGCGACCTCATTCCAGGATATTAACTCCTAGCTCTAAAGCTATTCACGAGATAGTGCTCACTCATTCATATTTAGGTATTTATCATTAAAGTTTATAGGCACAAGCTTACTGGTGTTTACCCTTAATTTAGCAAGTGAATTTTGCTTTATTAATCAATAGAGTACCTAACTCTAGTTTATTCTTGGTAACGCCAGACGATTTTATTCGCTCCTGGGAAGTCGGCGTACCCATTGTGTTTATTATTGAGTCTTCCCCAGTCATTTACATTTTTTATTTATTTTTGCCAGTTAACTAGATAAGACTGGTCACCACTAGCTTGTGTCTGTATTCTTTACTTGTGTTTATTAGTATTCGTCGCTAAGCAGTCAGTGCTCAATTTCGGGTTGTTTAATAAATTAGCGCCATGGCTACCGCTGTATTTGTACAGGAAGCCAAAGATATGGGTCTCACAGACCCAGAGAAAATACAGAGTTACGTTCTCTGAAGGTTCAGTTACGAGCAAGAACGTGAGAAAGATGCTCGTGAAGAGCGTAGGATTCAGCGCGAATACGAGCGAGAACAGCGTGAGGAACGTGAAAGAGAGCGTGCATATGAACAAGAGCAGCGTGAGAAAGAGCGCGAATACGAGCAGAAACAACGCGAGCTCGAGTTAGAAAAAGAGCGAGAACAGCGCGAATACGAGCGTGAACAACGAGACAAAGAACGAGAACATGAACTTGAAGTGCTGAAGCTCAAGCGAGATTCCTTGGCTTCAGACACGTCTGGTGCAGTTGGTCCAAGCTCCACGAGCGTTCTTCCTGCACATGTCCTGGCGACCCCACGCATCAAGCTTCCTTCATACAAGGAAAGCGAGCGAATCGAGCCGTACATAGCTCGTTTTAAGGACATGGCAGACATGTATCAACTGGATGAGGCAGCTAAGCGGATCCAATTTCTTAGTTTATTTGAGGGCCCTGCCCTCGATATTCTCCACAGAATTCGTGGAGACAATCTCACATATGAGATGATGAAAGCTGCACTCATTAAGGCGTATGGTCTCACAGTAGACGACACCAAAGTTCAGTTCATGCGAGCTCGTCTCCAAGACAAGGAGACAGCTGTTCAGTTCCTTGATCGTCTCACAGCTTACTTAAATGAGTGGATGGAAAAAGATGAAACTCCTTCCACGCGTGAGGGGATAATTGACCTTATGCTGCGTACACAGCTAGAGAGGTCGTGGCCTGCTGAGCTCATAGCACAGCTTAAGATCTGCCAGGTGAAAGATGCCAGCCAAATGGCAGAGAAGGCTGACGCATTCTTTACTGCATACGGGTATCAAGCTCGTAAGCAAAACACCTGAAGCAGAAAAGATACTGCTAAGTCTGGGAAGCCGTCTCAGACTGAATCCCAGCACCAAGGCCGTTCTCAGAGTAATGGTCAAGGTCCAAGCAAACCACAGAAGGACCAGGGGCAAAACACTCAGAAATCTGAGTGGAAGCGGTACAACAAGCACCCCAACCAGCAGCAGTTTCCCAAGCATCAGCAGCAATACAAGGACAAGCCACGTAACCCTCAGTCAGGTCAATTAGTGTATCGGAGGCAGGAGGCAAATGCAGCCTTTATTCCACAAGTACCCGGTGGTGCCATCTCTACCAGTACAGGTACTTCCCAACACTTTACAAGTCCCCCTCCGACCATGAACTCTCCTCAGACACCTAGTTCCCAGGGTGCCACGTTTGCGGCATCGGTTGTTCCGCAGTCTCATGAATGACTGGCTGCTACCTCCTCAGACCCTTCCACCAGCAACACTGCCTTTCTTGTTCAGCCAGGGTCTGTGGGAGGTGTTTCTGTAAATGTCCTGAGGGACAATGGTTCCTCAGGTTGCTCTGTTAAGCAGAGTTTAGTTCGGCCTGATGAGTATACAGGTCGACAGATCCAAGTTAGACTTATTGATGGATCAGTGAGATTGTTCCCTGAGGCACGTATCCAGGTGGCGTCTCCATTTTTCACTGGCTTGACAGCTGCAGTTGTCATGCCAGAACCTTTATTTGACCTCATCTTAGGCAACATACCTAGCATCAAAAATAGTTGTGCCGTAGATGTTGCTACTCAGACTTCGGCTGCTGCGATAACACGAGCCATGGCCAAGGCTCCAAATCGCGTCACTCCGTTGACCGTCGCAACGCCGCAAGATCTGATTCGTAGTCAAGATGTTGTCCAAGAGCAACAGACTGACTCGACACTTGCCTCAGTGCGCAAGAAGCTGGAGGGTAAAGTGATCAAGTATTCACGGGGAGGTCAAGCCAGGTTCCTTCGTAAGCGAGGACAGCTGTACCGTGAGTCACAGACACCCCAGGGTGAGGTTCGACTGCAGTTTGTCGTTCCTGCAAAGTATCGCCGAGCAGTGTTTGAATTAGGTCACTGTTCAGCGATGGGAGGTCACATGGGTCAAAAGAAGACCTCTGACCGCATCCATGCTGACTTTTTCTGGCCAGGAATGGGACGGGAAATAACGAGGCTTGTACGTTCCTGTGATGTGTGTCAGCGTACCACTGACCGGGGACGTGTCCGTCCTGCGCCATTGAAGCCAATGCCCATAATCTCTGAACCGTTCGAGAGAGTAGCAGTTGACATAGTTGGGCCAATCTGTCCTAGGGCTAGTGATGGATCAAAGTATATCCTCACTATAGTTGATTTCAGCACACGGTGGCCTGAAGCCGTGGCCCTTAAGAATATAGAGGCCGTCACTGTTGCTGAGGCATTAATTGAAGTGTTCTGTCGTGTAGGTATCCCTAAGGAGGTCTTAAGCGACCGGGGTTCGCAGTTCACTTCGGCAATGATGAACGAAACGTTCAGGTTGCTGTCCATCCGAGGCTTACGAACTACGCCGTATCATCCCATGTGTAACGGGTTGTGTGAGAGGTTCAATGGAACTCTCAAGAAGATGTTGAGGCGCATGACCGCCGAACAGCCAAAGGAATGGCCGCGGTTCATTGCTCCTCTTCTATTTGCTTATCGAGAAGCCCCACAGCATTCATTGAAATTCTCACCCTTTGAACTGGTGTATGGGAGGTCGGTCCGGGGCCCACTTCAAGTCCTTCGTGAGTTATGGGACGATGAAGAACCCGACCCTGAAGTCAAGACCACCTACACCTACGTCCTTGATTTGGCTGACCGCCTCCAGTCGACGTGCGAGTTAGCTAAGGAAGAACTGATCAAGGCGCGTGAAGTTCAAAAGGCTTATTACGATAAAGAGGCAAAGCTTCGGAAGTTTAGTCCAGGCGATAAATGCTTGGTATTACTCCCCACTGCCCAGAACAAGTTGTTGGCGCAGTGGAAGGGTCCATTCAATGTAGTAGAGCGCATTTCAGACCTCAACTACATAATACAGATGGGGAATCTTCGTAAAAGGTTCCACATTAACATGTTGAAGGCTTATCATGAGTCAGACCCCAAGGAGACTGGCCTACGAGTAACTGATGATAGTGACCAGCCACTGGAAGAAACCGGGGCAGCTGCGGTGATCCCAGCTGATGACCATGATGACGAGCCCTTAACCGCTCAGTCCCATCAGGAAGAGACTGTCGGAGATGTTTCACTTAACCCTGACTTAGCAGTAAGGGACCAGAATGCCTTATGGTCACTGCTCTGTCAGTATGCTGATGTCTTCTCAGACCAACCTAGACTTGCAAAGGTTGCGTGTCATAAAATTGAGTTGACCAGCAATGTTCCTATAAAGGTTAAGCCATATCCGATTCCCATGCGACTACAGGGTGCAGTAGATAAGGAAATTGCTGACATGGAGACTGCAGGCATTATCGAAAAGTCCTCATCTCCTTACTGTAGTCCGATGGTAGTAGTCCGCAAGAAAGATGGTGGAGTCAGGATTTGTGGCGACTATAGAAGGCTCAATGCAATCACCAAAGTGGATGCTGAGCCAATGGGTGACCATATTGCCATCTTCTCCAAGCTGGCAGGGTCACGATATTTCACGAAGCTCGATCTAGCGAAGGGATTCTTCCAGATTCCCCTTCATCCTGAGAGTCGTCAGTTCACTGCCTTTGCTACTCCTAGGGGGTTGTACCAGTATAAAGTCCTCCCATTTGGACTTACCAATTCCCCAGCAGTATTCAATCGTGCCATGAGACAAGTGCTCCATGGTATTGTAGGAGTAGAGATGTTCGTTGATGATGTCCTCGTTCATTCCGCCACATTGGAGGAGCACCTCAGACTCATGGAAATTGTCTTCAGTAGACTCCAGAGTTTCAACATGACTGTGAAGCCTAGCAAATGCAAGATTGCTCACAGTGAGGTGGAGTTCCTTGGTCATATTGTTGGCAACAATCACTGCAGGTGTCAGGGTGACAAGATCAGGAAGGTTAAAGAAGCCCCGAGACCCGTGACCAAGAAACAGGTTAGGGCATTTCTTGGCCTAGTGGGATATTATAGGAGTTTTATCCCCAACTTTGCTCTCATTGCCCAACCGTTGTACGAAGTGCTACGGAAATATGCTCCAAACACCATTGAATGGGGAGAAGCGTAAGAGAGATCTTTTGCCACCCTCAAGAATATGTTGTGCAAGGAGCCTATCTTGCAGTTGCCTGATTCCAGCAAACCTTTCATACTGCGCACTGATGCTTCACAAGATGGAGTAGGTGCCGTATTGATGCAGGAATCGGAAGGTGGAATCTTCCCAGTGGCATACCACAGCCGTAGGCTAAAACCCGCCGAGAGGAATTATAGTACTGTTGAGAAGGAACTCTTGGCTGTGGTTGATGGTGTTAAAAAATATTATTATTATTTATTTGGGGCATCATTTGTTCTGGAAACTGACCATATGCCACTCACTAGTCTTAGCACGACCAAGACGGCTAATGCAAGATTGACACGCTGGACACTGTATCTACAGCAGTTTAACCTTGTTGTGAGATACATCAAGGGAAGTGATAACGTAGGTGCAGACCTGATGTCTCGCCTACTAACTGCTGACTAACATGGGCAGTTGTTGTATGCTGGGTCCCGTGATAGGCATCCTCAGAGATTTGAGTAATCCAAGGACTAGCCTGGTTCCCAGTCAAAAGTGTAGACCTGACGTCTCACTTGTTGGCCCCACAGGACACAGTATGTCCAGGGCCTGTACATACACGTGTACTGTAGGTTAAGGGGGAAGAGAGAACTCCGCAGAGGTGACTTGAGGCTATGGAAGACCCAAGTTTGCACAAGGATTCTCAGCTACCCGATACTAATATAAGTAGTGTAGGTTAAGGGGGAAGTTCGAGAGAGAACTCCGCAGAGGCGACTTGAGGCTATGGAAGACCCAAGTTTGCACAAGGATTCTCAGCTCCCCGATACTAATATAAGTATTGTAGGTTAAGGGGGAAGTTCGAGAGAGAACTCCGCAGAGGCGACTTGAGGCTATGGAAGACCCAAGTTTGCACAAGGATTCTCAGCTTCCCGGTACTAATATAAGTATTGTATTGTAGGTTAAGGGGGAAGTTCGAGAGAGAACTCCGCAGAGGCGACTTGAGGCTATGGAAGACCCAAGTTTGCACAAGGATTCTCAGCTCCGATATTAATATAAGTACTGTAGGTTAAGGGGGAAGTGAGAACTCTGCAGAGGCGACTTGAGGCTATGGAAGACCCAAGTTTGCACAAGGTTTCTCAGCTCTCCAATATTAATATAAGTACTGTAGGTTAAGGGGGAAGTGAGAACTCTGCAGAGGCGACTTGAGGCTATGGAAGACCCAAGTTTGCACAAGGTTTCTCAGCTCTCCGATATTAATATAAGTACTGTAGGTTGAGGCACAGGTTGAGGACCCGTGTGCAGTTCGAGGCTATGGAAGACCCGAGTTTGCACAGGGATTCTCAACTTGCCGACCATAATCGTGTGCTAAAATTAATGGCGACCTCGAGTGTACTTTTCATAGCATGTACTGACTGCTAGCCAGAGAGAGTAATTGTAACATAATAAGAATTTTGTCTCATTGACACTTTTGATGCTCCACCTCAATTGGTTTTGCAGGTTCAGCAATGGGTGTAGCAGTTTTGCTGTGCGGACCAGCTGATCGTCTGCCGCACGCTGCCGCCTCTTCTCCTCTGTCTTCGTCGTCGCCATATTATTATTTACTGTGTCATTTTACACGTAGGTACAGTTACACTACAACTGTCACACTTACACCGTGTATTACATACACCACGCTACACAACAATTAGTTGTCAGTGTAAATGTAGCGAATTTTCGCTCAGTTTGACCTGAGTACAGGATTTTCACCGTCGTCACGGAGTTTTTCCCTCAAGCTTGCTTCTATTAACGTAAATACGAGGTTTTTTCACTCACTGGCGACTGCGATTTTCTCCTGTAGCAGGATAGCACACACACCACAGTGTGAATCTTGTGTGACTGAGTTAGGATTTATATGTATGTATATTGAAATCTTTCTTCTGAAGGAAGAAAGATTTAATTTTCATGGGGCGTAATGTCACGAATCAATTCGCGACATTTCCCTTTTGTGAGAAGCCGCGAACTATTAGTGGAAAACTCACTGTTTTTCGTTCAGTTAACCGCTCATTCGGACGGAAGCTTTGTCAAATCAGTTTTTCATTGTCATACGTGATCGTCTCTGTGTGAGACATCAGCGCTTCCGATGAGCGATTGTTTTGGGCGCGTTTCGCTCACTCGACCGTTAGAAAATACGGCTTAGTGCTCCGCCTTTCTTTCCCACGATTTGAATTCAGTCTAGTGGTGGCTTTGACGGAGAGAGGTCCTGTGCTCAGAAGTGAAGAGAGGTCAGCTAGCATCCCAAGCTCCACAGAGTATCAGTTTCTTCAAACTCCCACCCCCTGGGTGATACAAAGTATTCATCGACTGGTATTTCCTTTGTGTATTTCCTAGTTTTAAGAGTTTAGTTAAGGTGTTTTTTTCCTAGGCGTAAGTATTTAGCTTTTGTGCGAGTGAGTGAGTGCGTCTCATTTAATTGATTTGAATTGTAACGTTAAATTTATTTTTTGTAATTAATAAATTTAACAGTTCTTTTCCTTGAGCTTAAAGTAAAATCTTGTTTCATTTCTCCATTATTAAGCTTATTTCCCATATAGCTCCTAGCTTGCATAAACGTTTTACTTTCATAACTGGTACTTAGACCAGTCTTGTTGTATTTACTTAAAATCCGTTGTGCCAGGAGTTAATGCATCAGCAAGAACCTGATGTTATTATTATTAGTATTAGTTATTTATTGTCAGGGGTGATGTAACTTTCTCCAGAGGCTAACAGTACAGTAATTCAGCAATTGTGAGTAATTAGTCTCTGCTGTGTACTGTTGAGAAAGTTTGTAAATTCTCGTTCTGAGAGAATCGTGCGAAGCAGGCCAGCGTAAAGCAATCGTTGTTTGATTTAGTAAGACAATCATTGTCCCTGCTCTTCAATATTATTGAATATTATTATCAAATTAAATAACATTTAACCATTTATTTCAAAATTACCGTGATATTCTAAAAACCCCGTGACAATGATGAATCATGAAAGAGAAATCCCCTAGGCACATGGAGAAAGAAACAAGAAAAATAACGAGGTGTATAAGTTCTCAGAGAGAGAGAGAGAGAGAGAGAGAGAGAGAGATGTATAACAGTGAGAAGTGTATGCTAATCAGAAAGTATGAGGGAATGATGAAATATGAGAAAAGTAAATGATGGAGACGAATGGTGGAGAGAGGAAGGGGAACTACAAAGGAGAACGAGAAATAATGTAAGGAATAACTCTCTTAGGATGAAATATGACAGACATACAACAGGGACAAGACGGTTAACGTTGGAGAAGAGGCTGAGTGAGGCTGAGATAAACTGAGAGGGAATGAATGGGACACACACACACACACACACACATACTTAAGGAGGTGATGCTATAGCTAATTCTGAGTAAAAACATGAAGCCTGGAGTATGTGAAAGAACTACTGGCCTGCACTATACCAAACCACACAACTGTCCACTTCTCTACCTTCCAGTACCTATGCATAACACACTGAGTCAACACAAAAGCTAAATAACAGCCAAGCCACAACTGAGCTGCATTTGCATATTCATTACCTCAGCAGTCAGCGCCTCACACATAATAAACCAACGCAACATACTCTAAGGCTGTATTTCATGGCAACACTTCATATTTACAATTATCTTCAGCGGGGGTGTCCTTAAAGAGTAGCAATTAAGAATTAGTAATTCCAGATTAATGGGATGGTATTGTATTATCAGTTTATTTGTTTATTGAGTCTATATTTTCAATCCTTCATAAGTGATATATACAAAATATTGGTAGTATATTTTCTTCCCTGTAAACCCAACACGTGTTTCATAACCTTATTTTTCAGGCTACATCTTCCTGCATTTTTTTTTCATTATGGTGTTGTGGAATGAAATGTGTCTTGTTGAGGAAGAAATGGCATCAGCTAGGAGTATTTTCAACACACACACACACACACACACACACACACACACACACACACACACACACACACACACACAGAAAGAGAGAGAACACACCAGCCCATCACCCCCGTACCCACCAATCACTTCACCGTCATCCATCCGTCAGTCATTCAGTTGGCCACTTGTACCACTGTAAAAATGGCCAACTCCTAATTGGCTCTTTGACTGCAGGGCAAACCAGTCATATGAGAACCATGAATGCTTCCTATGATTTATCTATCTATTGAGACACTGAGTATATCTATTTCTCGGTTATTACAGTTTATCTTATATCTGCAGTTCTCTGGAAGGAATCACAACATATATCTATAAAATTATCTATATATGCTGAAGAGCAAAATATATCCATTCGTGGGATTCTTGTGATAAATATAATACCCTTCCCCTCTAATGTCCTCTTAGCAATATACTTTCCCTCTCATGTCCTCTTGGTGGTTTTATTGCAACAACATTTACCTTTATAGTATTTTCTGTCCAGTCAAATCCACAAACTTAGTAGTGTTATCACTCAACTGGTTAATACTGAATCACAAAGAATGTGTTTCTCTTTATATTTTACCTCAAACAGAAGGATGGATTTATTACTTGTGTGTGTGTGTGTGTGTGTGTGTGTGTGTGTGTGTGTGTGTGTGTGTCCTCCCCACCAGGCTCCCTCACTACTCAAGTCACAGGGTCGTTAATGAGTTTGGAGAATGAAGCAAGTCAAGGTGAGCCAAGACTTGGAATTGGAATAGTTATGGCAATAGTGAGGGTCAGCACACAGCACCCGCCGCCCAGCACTTGTGTACTATCCTCTCCACCACAAAGGACATGGCTTGATGGATGGATAGAGCGTGGATGGATGGATGGATGGATGGATAAATGCAGGGATGGATGAATGCCTGAGTTATTTTGTTCTCTCTCTCTCTAACACACACACTGATTAAAACACAACACCCGCTATGGCTTCGCAAGAGAGAGAGAGAGAGGGGGGGGGTACTCTCTGGAGACTCATCACCCTAACTTCCCCCTTTCTCTCTCCTCCACTTTTCTCCCTGACTCTTTACCATCTCCCTTCCCCCCTTTCAGTCTCCCTCTCCCCTAAATTTCCTCTCTCCTCTGGCTCCCTGGAGACTCCTTATATTGAATTTCCCCCTCCTTCCTTCCCTCCCTTTCCTACTCTACTGTATACTTCCAATATTGATCTTGTCCTCAAAGCAACATAAATTCTGTAGGATGGAAGGAAGGAAAGAAGGAAAAATGAAGGAAAGAACGAGGAAGACAAAGGGAAGTATTCCACAACACACTTCAAATGAACTCTGTAAAAGGAAGGAAGGAAGGAAGGATGGATAGATGGATGGATGGATGGATGGATCATGGATGGATGGATGGATGAAAGAAGGAATGAAACAAAGAAAGAAAAAGAATGGAAGGAAGGTAGTGAAAAAATGAAGGAAAGAACGAGGAAAGAAAAGGAAGAACTCCACAACACTTCAACTGAACTTTGTAAAAGAAAAGAAGGAAGGAAGGACGGAAGGAAGGAAGGAAGGATGGATGGATGGATGGATGGATGGACAAAAGATGGACAGAAAGAAAGAAAGAAAGAAAAAGATAGAAAGAAAGGGAGGATGGAAGGAGGGCAAGAAGGAAGGAAGGAGGAGAAGGACTGGCAGGCCACACAACATAACTCCGTAAAGTTGTAGACCCACAGCCACGATTTGATGGTGCCCTAGTGGTGGGTGGGTGGGTGGGGGGAGGGAGGAAAGAGGGAGAAGAAGAGGAATCAGGGAGAGAGGGAGGAAAGTCTTCAAGGACGAGAGGGAATGAAAAGGAGGAAAGATGAAGAACAAAGAGATGATGGATGGAGGAAAAAACAAGAGAGGGTGAAGAAAATAAGATGGGGATGGAGTGAAGACAGGAAGGAAAGGGGGAGAACTAGAAGGTGATGGAGAGATTAGTGCAGGGTGATGGGGAGACTAGTGGAGGGTGATGGAGAGATAAGTGGAGGATGATGGAGAGAAGTGGAGGGTGATGGAGAGAGAAGTGGAGGGTGATGGAGAGATAAGAGGAGGGTGATGGAGAGATTAGTGGAGGGTGATGGAGAGATAAGTGGAGGGTGATGGAGAGATAAGTGGAGGGTGATGGAGAGATAAGTGGAGGGTGATGGAGAGATAAGTGGAGGGTGATGGAGAGATAAGTGGAGGGTGATGGAGAGATAGGTGGAGGGTGATGGAGAGATAAGTGGAGGGTGATGGAGAGATAAGTGGAGGGTAATGGAGAGATAAACGGAGGATGATAGGGAGAGAAGTGGATAGTAATAGACAGATAAATGAAGAGTAATGGAGACATAAATGACGGAGAAAAAGGAAAATGATGCAGGTGGATGGGATGGGGGGATAGTGAGGGGTACTGGAGAGATAACTGGAGAGAGAGTGGACAGTGATGGAAAGGTAGACGGAAGGAGTAGAGAGAGAGAGAGAGAGAGAGAGAGAAAAGGAGAGTGCACAGAATTAGAAAGGGAAGCAGACAGTAATAGGCGCAACCATCATCATACACTGTTTCCAAGTGATGTAGCCTGCCATTCCTTCCTATACCACGATATGCACCGCTCCTATTACTCTGCCAAGATCAGTCCTTTTAAGCAACCAAACCTTCCCATACCACACTCCACCACAAAACCTTTCATCCCACACACGACAATCCCATACCACACACCACCACATAACCTTCCACCCCACACACCACCATCCCATACACAACTCACCACAAACAACTTCCATCCCACAAACCACCATCTCATACCACACACCACCACAAAACCTTCCATCCCACACATCACCACAAAACCTTCCATCCCACACACCACCACAATATCTTCCATCCCACACACCACCATCCCATACCACACACCACCACAAAACCTTCTATCCCACACATCACCACAAAAACCTTCTATCCCACACACCACCACAATATCTTCCATCCCACACACCACCACAATATCTTCCATACCACACACCACCATCCCATACCACACACCACGGTCCCATACACTAATCACCACAAAAACCTTCCACTCCACACACACACCATCGACGTCCATACAAGCCCGCCCCACCATCCAGTCAACTACCGCCTTCAGATGATATATTTGAGGTGCAGGAAATGCATTAATGATGGGTCTAGGTACGCCGCCCTCCCTCATAGTGAAGGAGGGAAGGGAGGGAGGGATAAATGGGGACAGGAGTACAAGGGGAAAAGGATGGATGGAAGGAGGAAGGGAGAAAGAGATCGGTGAAGGAGCCATGTTATGAGAGACAAAACAAACTGGAAACTACACATTATCACTACCACACTCACGTCACCTCCCAACCTGTGTAGCTGTCTTATGCTACACAAAAGTAACAACTAGTACCAATTTACTATTTCTGAGGGGTAGGGGCCCCAGGCTAGGCTACGGTAGTCCTGCACAAGTATAAAACTGTAATCTCCATCTAATCGTAGTCCAGTACACTTAATAAACTACTTCCACTTTATCATAATCTGTGGGATGAGCCTTATGTTTATTCCGTGGTTCACAGACTCGAGACCTTGTGAACCACTCCTTGTTAGACATTACTAAATATGACGACGTGTACAACATATATGAAGCTAAAAAAATAAACGACTAAAAAGATTATCCATTGAAAACGAATATAACACGATATATTCGTATACAAAGCTTGAGCGCCAGTGACAGGTAATATCTGCTTAGAGTCTTGTCAGCATTTGTCTCCCTACTCAGTAACGCATTATATTAACTTTTTATACTCCTCCATCTTGCCTCATAATTTCAGTCTTAGGCTTGTACTTCTGGCTGGCTTCGGAGTCAAGGTAACACTTCTTCCTTAGTGATTTATTTTGCATATTAAACCCCAATAGCGTCTTCCATGTTACTGATGGAAACTATGTCGCTTTCAAAACTTTATTAAGACCATACAGGATAATGTGGACTTGTACTATGCAATATAAATCGCTAAGAAAGAGGAGTTGCGATGCCTGCACTGTGACTTATAATACGGCGCTTAGTCATACGGTACACCTGCACGCAAAATTCACACTAATTACCAGGTACATTGATGTATCCACTGATGTGCACTGATGTTTAACTAAGACGACTTCAACAGATGTCAATAAACAGTAATGTGTTATGAGTGGGATGAGTGATGAGGGGAAAGTGTGAGGCAAGCACATGTAAAAAGGAAATGAGGCTGGACAGAAGAGAAGGGAAGTAAGATGGAGATGAAGAAAAATGGTTCCTTAGCGGTAAGACTGACGAGGAGAAAAGGAAGAGGAGAAAATAAGAGAGGCTAAGAGAGATGGAGCGTGATGAAGCGTGAGAGAGAGGGGGAGGGCAGAAGACTCGAGTGCCTAAGGGTTCAGACCACAACAATAACGCAGCCAATATTGTCTCCTCCACCACCACACTCTTATTTGATCTTCTCCAACTTCTTTTTCTTTCATTCTCCTCTATGTTTCAATTTACCTCCTAGTTCGTCTGTCTCTCTTTGTTTTCTGTTCTTCTTCGTTGAACTTTCATTCCTTGCCTCTCAATATTCCTCTCAAAATTTCTATACATTTTCTGGTTACTTGACAACACGAAGGAGACGAAAATAATGTGTTAACAAATGCAGAAAATAAAGAACGAAAAAAAAATGGTAAAAAAAATATCCCCTAATAAGTCACTGAAGTCAAAGGAAAAAAAAAAGAGTACAGGAAAACTAGTAAAAACTACAATTAGTGTGAAAAAAATAAGAAAAATTACAAAGGGTGAGGAGAGAGTGTCAGAGGGAAATTCCAAGGGTCGCGTGAGTGTAAATCGAGGAAAAGGGTGGAGACCATAGAGGGTATATTTTGTCTGACTCTTTTTATGCTGTGTGTGTGTGTCTGTGTGTGTGAGAGAGAGAGACAGACAGACAGACAGACAGAGACAGAGTCTGATAAATTACCAATATGCAGGGAATCGAACCAGGGACTCTCAGGTGAGAGCCAGGCAGCATACCACTACACCACGACCAGGTAAAAGTTAACTCACGTTGTCACAATCTTGTAACCAACGTCCCTCCGCCCCCACTGTGGGCATCAAGAGGATGAGTTAACCCCCTGGCACTCGGGCAAGTAGATGCTTTTAATCTATCCCAAGCACTTACGGCAAGTCAGAATGAAGAGAGAAACCTGTACTGTACACAGGAAAAATCATCTGATAAATTACCAATATGCAGGGAATCGAACCAGGGACTCTCAGGTGAGAGCCAGGCAGCATACTACTACACCACGATCAGGTAAAAGTTAACTCACGTTACAAGATTGTGACAACGTGAGTTAACTTTTACCTGGTCGTGGTGCAGTGGTAAGCTGCCTGGCTCTCACCTGAGAGTCCTGGGTTTGATTCCCTGCATATTGGTAATTTATCAGATGATTTTTCCTGTGTACAGTACAGGTTTCTCTCTTCACAGAGACAGAGACAGAGTTCTTAGCAGACACTCGAAGTTCCCGTTTAAAAAATAAAATGTACAGTGCCGATTCACGCCAGACCCTAGAGGTACCCTCACCTTACACCACGCACATCAACAAAGTCTTCTGATAAACTCCCAGTCGCAAAGAACAAATGTTACTTTATGAAGGACAGGGAAAGCACAGTGATAAACATTTCCGCGTTCTATGTTTTTCCTGCCAAAGTAACATCTTAATTACGAGAAGAAAATGATCGTGGGTATATCCTGGGTCAAAATGCAGTGTGGGTGGGGCACTAAAGGTCACTGTTCTGCTGCCCTCAACCCCCCCTGGGGGTAGGGGGGTTTTCAAGAATACTCCCCCAGTATCCCTGCTTGTCGTAAAAGGCGACTAAAAGGGTTGGCGGAGGGTTAGTGCCCCTCCCCGGAAAACAACTAACTAAAAAAACAAACAAGAAGCCTCGGACAAGGACTGACCAAACGATGACGACCCAGGACCGGACAAAGGACTTGGTAATGAGTACATGGAATGTAAGAGGAGCGAATGATGAGGTGAAAGAGAGAGAGATTGTCCAGGTGCTTGAGGGTGCGAAAGTGGATGTATGTGGAATAACTGAAACAAAATGGAGGGGAGAAAGTGTGAGAGAATGGGAGTATGGATGGGGTATATGTGCAGGAGTAGATGAGAATGAGAGGGCAAAGGAAGGAGTGTGTATAGTTGTGAGTAAAAGATGGAAGAAGAGCATAAGACAGTATGGATCAGTTGGGTCAAGGATTGTGTGGGTAAAGTTGAAAGTTGGAATACAAATGTGGGCGATTGTGTGTGTGTATGCGCCAACGCAAGATCGTGCTAGAAGAGTGAGAGAAGAGTTCTGGACAAATGTGGAAATGTGCATGGAAAAGTTTGGAAGGAATGAGAGAGTGTTTTTGATTGGTGATATGAATGGTAAAGTTGGGAATGTGAAGGTGGATGGAATAGTTGGTGAGTGGGGTGTGCCTGCCGAGATAGATGAGAATGGGAGTGCGTTAGTGGACATTTGTGCTGGGAGGGTTGGTGATAGCCAATACCCTCTTCAGGCATAAAATGATCCACAGGTATACATGGCGAGTGATGAGAAGGGTGGGTGGTGAACTGAATGAAAGGAAGGCAATGATTGATTATGTGTGTGGATGAAAGGATGCAAAGATGTGTAAAGGATGCAAGAGTGTATAGAGGTTTGGTGAGTGGACTTTCTGACCACTACTTGGTGGTGGCCAGAATTAGGATGCAAGTGAGATGGAGGAATAGAAGAAGGGAAAGACGAGAGGAAGGAGTAGTTGCAAGGAGAGTGGAAAGGTTACAAGAGGATGAGAAAAAGGCAGAGTATAAGAGAGAAGTGGAGGAACGATTGGGCAAATATGAATTGGAGCAGATGGGAGACGTGGAAGGTGTGTGTAAGATATTTACAGAAGAAATATGTGCAGCACGTGATGTGGTGTGTGGAAGGAAGAGAAGGCGGAGGGGGGTACAAGGAACAGCGTGGTGGACTGAAGAGGTGAAACAGGCTGTGGCACAAAAGAAGAAAGCATACAATGAATGGGTGAGAAATAGGGGCGTGGAAGAAGTTGAGAGGCGGAAGAGAGAGTTGTATGTGGAAAGGAAGAGAGAGGTGAAAAGATTAGTAAGAGAGAGTAAGAGGAGAGTGGATGAGGAATTTGGAAGGAATTTGAGTGCAAAGTGGAGGGACTGTAAGAAAATGTTCTGGAGAGAAGTGAAAAGAGTAAGACAGGGTGGAAGTGAAGTTAGCAGGGGAGTGAAAGATAAAAATGGTAGATTATTAGTGGAGAAGGGAGAAAAAGTGAGCAGATGGAGAGAACACTTTAAGGAATTGTTGAACATAGAGGATGGAAGTAATGCAAGTATAAGTGGCTGGGGAATGGCTGGGAGAAGGAGGGAGGTGAGAAGACAGGAAGAAATCAGTAGGATAGAAGTTGTGGAAGCAATGAAGAAAGTTAAATCGGGGAAAGCCCCAGGAATTGATGGAGTGTGTGGTGAAATGCTGAAGCATGGGGGAGAGATAGTAGTAGAATGGATGTGGAAGATGTGCAGATTGGCCTGGGAGGAAGGTAGAGTCCCGGAGGATTGGAAGTCAGGTATAATTATTCCCTTGTACAAAGGAAAAGGGGAAAAAGAAGTGTGTGGTAATCATAGGGGCATTTGTCTTCTTAGTATAATAGGAAAAGTGTATGGTAGGATACTTATAGACAGAGTTAGAGAAAGAACAGAGAAATTAGTTGGAGAAGAACAGGGAGGCTTTAGCAAGGGAAGAGGTTGTGTAGATCAGATATTCATTCTTAGATCTTTAGTGGAAAAGTTTCTAGAGAAGGGAAAGAAGTTGTATGCGGCTTTCATGGATTTGGAGAAAGCATATGACAGGGTGGATAGACAAGGATTGTGGAAAGTGTTAAGAATATATGGAGTAGATGGGAAGTTGTTGAATGCTGTGAAGAGTATGTACGATGGTGCGAAGGCTGCAGTGCGTGTGGATGGTGAACTAAGTGAATTTTTCTCTTTGAAAGTTGGTTTGAAACAAGGATGTGTCATGTCTCCATGGTTGTTCAATCTGTACATGGATGGGGTAATAAAAGAGGTACAAGGTAGGGTAGTGGATGTTGGAGTGGCCCTGGTGAGAGAGGATAGTGTTTGGAAACTCCCTGTACTGTTGTTTGCAGATGATACTGTGTTGTTGAGTGAAGACGAAGGGGAGCTGCAAGGCTTGGTGGATGAGTTTGAGAGAGTGTGTAAGAAACGGAACCTAAAGGTGAATGTAGGGAAGAGTAAAGTGATGGTCTTTGAGAGAGGTGAAGTTAGTGAATGTACAGCAAGGTTAGATGGTGAGGAATTGGAAAATGTGAGTACGTTTAAGTATTTGGGTAGTGTGATGAGTAAGGATGGAGGTTTGGAGTGTGAAGTGCTTGAAAGGGTACAGCAGGGAAGAAAGGTTGCTGGTTCCTTGAAAGCAGTGATAAGAAACAGGGAAGTGAGCATGGAAGTGAAAAAGTTACTACATGACAGTATTGTGATACCAACTCTAACGTACGGAAGTGAAGCTTGGACATTGTTGGAAGGACACAAGTCAAGAGTGAGAGCAGTGGAAATGAGTTATTTAAGAGGAGCCTGTGGAGTCACGTGGAGAGACAGGCTGACGAATGAGGATATAAAGGAGCGTTGTGGTGTGGATGTGGATGTGATAGGAAGCGTTATGAGGAACACACTGAGGTGGTTTGGCCATGTGGAGAGGATGGAGGGCGAAAGACTGACGAAGAGAGTGTATGTGAGTGAGGTGGAGGGGGGAAGAGGGAGGGGGAGGCCAAGGATGAGATGGAGGGATGGGGTGGAGAGGTATATGAGAGAGGGGGGTGTGAGTTGGGAGCAGGGCAGTGAAATGGCGGGGGACAGGGCGACTTGGAGGCGATTTGTTTGTGGCCACCCCAAACGGGATTGAGGCGTCTGGCAATAGATAGATAGATAGATAGTATTAAGAAACAAACAGACTTTCTCTTTTATCTCCCCATCTGGAGTATGCATGGTTAAGCTGACGATGATCATTGTTATAACCCAAGTTCCTTTCAAAGTGTGATTTTACAACCAGGTGACTATATTAACTCCACTGATGCAGCAACACTGGCAGAAGCAGGCCAGCAGGTAAGGAGGCAGAGGCACAGACAAGCAGACCGGAGGCAGGGAAGTGGAAGGGGATCACGCAGGCCGATTGACAAGAGGCAGGTAAACAGGCAGACAGAAGGGCAGGCAAGTGAACATACAGGAGCGCAAGCAGGCAGGCAGGTAGGCAGGGAGGTTATCAGTGGAACGGATTTGTGATTCTGATTAGTAATGGAAGTGGAGTCAGTTAAGCGACCAATATATCCACAGTGATCCAGGCTGCCTCACCATTTGTCCCACTCCTACCATACTCACTCACCCACTCACATGCCTTTGAACTCCTCTGCCTCACCACCTGCCTAATTCCCGAAACGTACTCACTCACTCACTCACTCTCATCTTACTCCTCTGCCTCATTAACCTGTCTCACCACCTGCCTCACTCAGTCCCTTATATTTCTCATTCACCACTCAACTTTCCACGCTCACTCACTTCCTTACTCACTCCTCTGTTTCACTAAAACATTCTCTGGTCTCGTCACATACCTAACTTATCTACCACACCCATTCCCCTGCCTGCCTTACCTGCATCATTCACCCCATTACCTGCCTTACTAGCTTCACTCACTCATCTGCCACACCCATTCCCCTGCCTGTCCTACCTGCATCACTCACCCCATTACCTGCATTATTGGCTTCACTCACTCATCTGCCACACCCGTTTCCCTGCCAGTCCTACCTGCATCACCCACCCCATTACCTATCTCACTGGGTTCACACACTCACCTGACTCCCCCCCCCCTCATTACAGTGGCAGATCCAGTCCAAGCATAGGGAGAGAAAGAGTTGAGGGAAGACCAGAGAAAGGGGAAAAAGTAAACAGTACAAGAGCCATTATAACAAACACATTATAACACATTAGGCCTTTTGCACAGAATGTTCTAACTCAAATACAGAAAGAAGGTGCATCTGGCAGAGCGTATATCACTCCCACTGAAAGTATCATTAACGTTAAGTATCTAAATTAAATGTAAAAACACCAACATGGATATTCAATGCTTTTGTTAACGCTGATACTTTAATACCACGTTATTTAGTGATTAAACAAATACCGAATATGCCTGTACTCGATGTTTACAATTCATGTCGTCTCTCTCTCTCTCTCTCTCTCTCTCTCTCTCTCTCTCTCTCTCTCTCTCTCTCTCTCTCTCACCATTTGTCATACCCACATCCTATATTCACCTGCCGTCTCGTATCTCTTACATATTCACATCACTTCATCTTTCTCATTCCATTAATCTCATCCTCCCGTTTGCCCTCTCATTTTTCATGTTTCTATCTCAGTCCGGTTTTTGACCTCTCTCTCTCTCTCTCTCTCTCTGTAATTAGTTTTGTCATTAATCATGTCCTGTTCATTTCCATTATCACCACTGTCTTCAAACTCATTTCCATCACTGTCTTCATCCATATTTCACATCATTATCTTCAATATCTGCTTCGTTATCGTAGTTATCGACATCATCATCTTCACTGCCATCATCATCATCACATCTATCGTCATAATGTAACACTCGTGAAGATCATCACCACCACCGTCACCATCCTCACCCTCACTGTATATTTCATCACTATCACCATTATAAGCACCATCATCACTATCATCATCATCGTCATCAACGCTATAATCATCATCATCGCTATAATCATCACCATCATCATCATCGCTATAATCATCATCATCATCATCATCGCTGTAAAGCACCGTATACTTCATCATCATCAACATCATCATCATCATCATTGTTGTACAGTATATTTCATCATCATCATCATCATCATCATTTTGTAGCTTCAGTATATTTCAGTCATCATCATCATCACCATCATCACTATATATATAGATAGATAGATAGATAGATAGATAGATAGATAGATAGATATAGATAGATAGATAGATAGATATCATCGTCATCATCATCATCGTGGCTGACCTCCACCACCTCCCCCTCGGCTCCCTCCCTCCCACCATCACTCACTGTCACATTCTGCCGTGTTGCAGATTGCATACTTCCCTTCCCCTCCTTGCACACACCTTACTGATTCTCTTTTCTCATTCTTCCAGTCTTTCTACTTACTTGTTTACTAATATCCTGACTCTATCTTCCAGTCTGCATTTATACTTATTATCTTGTTTACATATATCTATCATTTCTATCTATTTAATTACCATTTCTAGTCAACAATATTTTCTCAGCTTTCCTTTCATTGTTTTATCATTCATTCCCTTACTTTTTTCATCATCGTTTACGCATCAAAACACCCTCTTTCCCACTCACTCTTTTTTTCACCCTTACTCTTTATCATCCCCTACTCTCTCCACCTTCTTCTCTGTCTTTCCGTTTCCGAAAGGTACTCTCTCTCAAAAAATACTCTCTTTCCTGTTTCCATAACTTTAATTTTTCTCCAAGACATGTTCACCCTCTCTCTCTCTCTCTCTCTCTCTCTCTCTCTCTCAGCGTGCCAGTGAGGAGTCATCACAGCTCCAGAGCCATTTAATAAACACAGACGATCACCAAACAAAGTGGAGCGATAAATAAACGAGAGAGAGAGAGAAAGAAAGAGAGAGAGAGAGAGAGAGAGAGAGAGAGAGAGAGAATTAAAATCGTCTGGAGACAGCAAAAATCAAAACGTCATAGTAGTCATGCGATTAACATTTATAACTGTGATACAGCAGTGTTCTTCGTAAACTCTATGAATCGTAAATATCATTAATCTGGAAGAGTAGTTGGTACTCAGTCTTTACCACCTTCTTTCCCATTCGTTCCTTTTATCATCTTTAATCTTCATCATCTCCTACCCTCATCACCTTCTTCTCTGTCTCTCCGCTTCCGACAGCTACTCTCCAAAAACTCATCTCTTTTCTGTTTCCTTATTTTCCTCCAAGACATGTTCACCCTCTTACCATCAATTTCCTGTCGTAACTCAGGTTCTGATTAAACAGGAAGGGCATGGAGGCTGTCGATTCTTCCTGTCTCCTGTTCTAGCTTGTTAAATATACATGAATTACAAAAATATATAATTACAACAGGATATAACTACTTTCGGCAGGAAAATCAAGGAAAGGCGTGCAAAATCGTCCCTTGTCTAGCTCACTCTATAAAAACATACCTAAGTTACGACAGGGAATAGATTTTAAATATGTATGATAATTCCACCCCAGGTTGGTTTTTACCTGAGTCATAGGCTACCACTTATTTTTTCTTTAAGTCATTCCAATAATCTTTTCTTTATGTCATTCCAATGATCTTTTCGTTAAGTCATACAAATAATGTTTTCTTTAAGTCATACCAAAAATCTTTTCTTTGTCATATCAAAAATCTTTAAGTCATACCAAATCTTTTCTTTAAGTCATACCAAAAACTTTTCTTTAAGTCATACCAATAATTTTTTCTTTAAGACATACCAACAACGTTTTCTTTAAGTCATACCAATAATGTTTTCATAGGCCAATAATGTTTTTCTTAGGTCATACCAATAATCTTTTATTTGTCAAGCCAATAATATATTCTATGTTATCTAGGCAAACAATGGTGATACTAGAGATATATAATTACCAAATAAGAGATCATTATGGTGTGGTGTGTAAAATAAATCACATAAGAAGAGGTGTTACTCATCCTTCTTAGCCATGCACAATACGGACCAACGTCACACTTGTAAGGGAGAAAATCAATGGCACTAGAGTCAAGTGAGGTGAGGGAGGCGGTGAGAGGCAGGTGAGAGGAATTACGGGAGGGGAGAGTGAGAAAAGGAGAGAAAATTGGTATGAGAGAGAGAGAGAGAGAGAGAGAGAGAGAGAGAGAGAGAGAGAGAGAGAACTGTCGCCAGTGATAATATGGTAGACAGACAGACAGACAGTTATATGACACCTAAAGCACAATGACATTAACAAATTACTCTGGCATAGGAAACAGTCAGTAATATCAGAAGGTAATACTATCAACACAAACAGCGTTGACGGGAAATACAAATACCAATAATATAACAACATTAGAGTATTTCACCGTCCTGAATCAACAGTGCATATTAATAAATCACTGTGTTGAATATTCACTCTCACGGCTTCCAAATATAACGTGACTGATAAACTAATAATTCCAATATCCCCCCTCCACCCTTCCCTCATCTCACTACACCCCGACACCAGCTGATTTGATAAAGGGTTAATGGAAGGTGATTATCTATGATGGGGCAGCGCTGATAACGGAGATAACGTGGCTGCGGCATAATGTATTCTGTATGCGTCTGTCACACACACACACACACACACACACACACACACACACACACATCACCGCCAGCCAACTTTAAATTGTCACATTTTATTTTTTTTCCGGCAAATTTAATGATCTCGGAATTTGTAGGGTTTGGCAGTTTTAGCGGCATGAATAATGGACGGCTTTAATTACACCTGCATATTTTATTTATTTCAATTTATTCTTTTTTTGTGTGTGTGGGGAGAGGGGATGGAACGATAGAGGGAGGGAGGTAGAGAAAAAAGGTGAAGGTGATGATATACGGAAAAAGAATAGTCACGTACAAAATTAAACACAGACAAAAAAATGATACAAAGAGAATGATTGTGTAAAGTGACAAATATAAATTAGGGAAAGATATTCTATTCTTTTAACAACATTGCTAAAAAAAAAAAAAAAAGAAAAGAAAAAAAAAAGAAGCAAGGTTATTTCGTGTATGAAAAAATATTTATTAACCTATTTCGCATATTATCCACTTCCCTTTACTCTGTTTAAGCTGAGGTCTGTAACGCCTGTCAAAGCTAAGTCACAAAGCTAATTCACAAAGGTGAGACACAAAGCTAAGTCACAAAGCTAACTCACGTCCAAGTCACAAAGCTAAGTCACGAAGCTAAGTCACAAAGCTAAGTCACGAAGCTAAGTCACAAAGCTAAGTCACGAAGCTAAGTCACAAAGCTAACTCACGTCCAAGTCATAAAGCTGAGTCACAAAGCTAAGTCACGTCCAGAGCAGTTTACAGGGGTCTGAATCTCCAAAAGGTGATTAGAGGTTCAGGAGTCAAAGTTCAAAATTGTTTTGGATTACCATACAGTATCCTAGCCTCGGGCCCCTATGCCTTGAAGGGAGTAGCAAGGGATTCAATGCTACCATTTCTGTTGACATAATCCCAGAGTTTAACCAAGGCGACTGTGACCAAAATACACCCTCCCCCCACCAATCCAAGCAGCATTCCCTCATACTGTTTACTTTATATTTTACCGCCGCTCCCTGGACCAGTGAGAATAAAGAAAGTGTGAAAGTGTATGAGAATGTATGAGAAAGTGTGAAAGTGTATGAGAATGTATGAGAAAGTGTGAAAGTGTATGAGTGTATGAGAAAGTGTGAAAGTGTATGAGAATGTATAAGAAAGTGTGAAAGTGTATTAGAATGTATGAGAAAGTGTGAAAATGTATGAGTGTATGAGAAAGTGTGAAAGTGTATGAGAATGTATGAGAAAGTGTGAAAGTGTATTAGAATGTATGAGAAAGTGTGAAAATGTATGAGTGTATGAGAAAGTGTGAAAGTGTATGAGAAAGTGTTAGTGTATGAGAGTGTATGAGAAAGTGTGTGAAAAAGTGAGAAAGTGTATGAGAGTGTATGAGAAAGTGTGAAAGTGAATGAGTGTATGAGAAAGTGTGACGGTGTATGGGAGTGTATGAGAAAGTGTGAAAGTGTATGACAGTGTGAGAAAGTGTGAAAGTGTATGACAGTGTATGAGAAAGTGTGAAAGTGTATGAGTGTATGAGAAAGTGTGAAAGTGTGTGAGTGTATGAGAAAGTGTGAAAGTGTGTGAGTGTATGAGAAAGTGTGAAAGTGTATGAGTGTATGAGAAAGTGTGAAAGTGTATGAGAGTATATGAGAACGTGTGACAGTGTATGAGAAAGTGTGAACGTGTATAAGTGTATGGGAAAGTGTGAAAGTGTATGACAGTGTATGAGCAAGTGTGAAAGTGTATGAGAATATATGAGAAAATGTGAAAGTGTATGAGTGTATGAGAAAGTGTGGAAGGGTATCAGTGTGTATGAGGAAGTGTGGAAGAGTATGAGTGTGTATGAGAAAGTGTGGAAGTGTATGAGTGTGTATGAGAAAGTGTGGAAGTGTATGAGTGTGTATGAGAAAGTGTGGAAGTGTATGAGTGTGTATGAGAAAGTGTGAAAGTGTGTGAAAGTGTATGAGAGTGTGGTGGCTGAAAGAAGAGCTGTGAGTAAACCAAAAGAAAGGTGTGTGTGTGTGTGTGTGTGTGTGTGTGTGTGTGTGTGTGTGTGTGTGTGTGTGTGTGTGTGTGTGTGTGTGTGTGTGTGTGTGTGTGTGTGTGTGTGTGTGTGTGTGTGTGTGTGTGTGTTTAGTTTATCTGAAGGGTAGTGTGTTGTGGGATATGTGATAGTTACTGAATAGGGACAAAGCATAATCAGTTCTTGTTAGTGCCACCACCTCACAGGATGCAGCACCAGTGAAGAAACATACTGTACACAGACACACTGATAAATATGGATATACATACACATACAGGTAGACAGACAGACAGATAGATAGACAGATGGATAGACTGATAGATATAGATAGACAGATACACAGATAGACTGATAAATATGGACAGACAGGCATACACAGAATAGATAGATAGATAGATATAGATAGACATAGATAGATAGATAGATAGATAGGTAGATATATATAGACAGATAGATACAGACATTGGAGATAGACGGGAAGAAAATATGGTGCATACATTAGATTTAAAAAAGGAGAAGCCTAAAAAAGCAGGAGGCCTTGAAGGTGAGACAAAGAGAAGGCGGAAAGACGTGAGGCACAGAAAGTTGAAAAGGAGACAAAGGAGCAAGGCAGGAGGTGAGGCAGGAGGGTGGCAGAGAAGGTAAGCAGGGTAGGGAAAGGTAGGGAGGGTGAGGCAGGGGAGGCAGGGAAGAGGTAGGCCTAAAGGAGAATCAGTCAGGGGTAAAACTAATCTCATTTCTCAACAGCTTTAAATTTCTCTCACACACTAAATCTTTAAATCTCCCGTGGCTCTCTCTCTCTCTCTCTCTCTCTCTCTCTGAAATGTGGCACTGTTTATCTATACACGGCCAGATAATAAAGATAATATGTAGGAAATGAGAAAATATGTAATAGTTAGAAAGAAAAGATTTAAACGGAAGGGGAGGAAAAGTCAAACGCTGGATATGGGAAAGAAAATAATAATAATAATAATAATAATTTCATGGAAAGACAAAAGAGAGGAAACTAAGTGAATGCATTCCAAAGTAGCCACTCTCATAACCTCACCTGACCTTACCTGTCCCTACTAAGTCAGTGTGTTTATAGACAGGTGCGTGACACGGGATATCAACGTGGATTTTACTGCCGCTAATTTGGCCATTAATGCAGCTAATGATATCAAGCACGCAATGGAAGGGAAAGCAATATGTCTTGGTGTTCACGGCAATTTACCTGCGTTCCTAAATTGTGTGGGGTGGAACTGTGTGTTGAGGGTTATTTGTGAGGTGGAATTGTGTGTTGTAGGTTATTTGTGGGGTGGAAGTGTGTGTTGCAGATTATTTGTTGGGTTGAACTGTGTGTTGTAGGTTATTTGTGGTTTCGAGTGTGTTGTGTTATGCTAATGCGAAGCAGACATGTTTGCACAGATATGGATTATGTTGATTACTTAACACAAGCAATATCAACATTCATTACCTCTCCTTCCCTGTCAACCTCTCTCGCGCCCTCTTCACCTCTCCGACTCCCTCCTTTCTTCCCTGTTTCTCCCTCCTCACCTCTTCGGCTCCTTTTCTTCCCTGTTTCTCCCTCTTCACCTCTCCGAAATTCCCTTCGTCCCTGTCTCTCCCTCTTCACTTCTCCGACTCCTTCCTTTCTTCCTAGCCTTTCCCTCTTTACCTCCGAATCTTTCCTTTCTTCCCTGCCTTTCCCTCTTTACCTCTCCGAATCTTTCTTTTCTTTCCTGTCTCTCCCTCCTCACCTCTTCGACTCCTTCCTTTCATCCCTGTCTCTCCCTCTTCACTTATCCGACTCCTTCCTTTCTTCCCTGTCTCTCCCTCTTCACCTCTCCGACTCCTTTTCTTCCCTGTCTCTCCTTCTTCACCTCTCCGACTCCTTTTCTTCCCTGTCTCTCCCTCTTCACCACTCCGACTCCTTCCTTTCTTCCCTGTCTCTCCTTCTTCACCTCTCCGAATCCTTCCTTCTTTCCTGTCTCCCTCCCCCACCCCACCTCCTGCACACTCTGCTCCCCATCACCAAAGCTGTGGCAAATTTAGACAGGTGGTCCTTGGCGGCTGGGACACTTTTCTTAACTAAATATGCCGGACATAAGAAATTGGCGTCGTGTACGGATTAAAAATAAGACAAGGAAAATACGTGTATTGCCTGAGCATCTCTACTTGATTCTTCTTTCTGGAGGACTAGAGAAAATACATGTACAAATATATTTAAGATTAGACAGTATTATTATAAGGACAAAAAAATATCGTCTAGCGGAAGTAAGCAATATACAGTATTTAGAAGGCAGTGAAGGTAAACACTTAAGAACTATGACGCTTACGTTCTATGACGCTTATTTATGTTCTACCCAGATTATTTCCTTCACGTCTGGAGTGACTTTTCGAACTGGAAGAAATAAATGAAGTTAGCTGGGTCGTATTATCTTCGAATGGAGGGTGTACCTGGTTGTAAGGTGTATCCCCATGATGTCTGGTACGCCTTCTTATTGCTATCAGTTAATTTTATTCAGTTTAAGGCAGGCTTCTTGCTGCAGTAGTGGTCAAGGCAGTTTCTTTCTCATCCCTTCAGTACCAGATGTCTTGCCAAAGCTGAATCCAATCGTCTGGTGGTGGCAAAAGTAAAATGTGAAAATGCCGTCCACCTGAAGTGAAGCAAACTTTCGTAATATTACCTGTAGCTCGTCATTATGGAAGGTACAAATAAAATACCATGACCTTTGATATTTACAAACTTAAAGAGGAATTTCTGGATATTCTATTCGTCACGTTTCTTTCCAAGTCTCAAGTCTTCAGATATTCTTCCTCAGACTGGACCTAAGCTACGTCCACTCTTTTGGTATCTTAGCCCGCTTTCCGTCACGCTGATGGTGAACTTCTACACTCTGACCAAACTGAGGCTGAGGATTCAATAAAGCACAAGAGTTATCATTTATCTTAGTCCCAGGCGGTACATACTGAACAGCAGCTGCCTCCCTGGTTCTTCATCTTAAAAAATATTAATAAATTTACCCGGGTATACCAATTAAGCAGAAAATTTCAATTGTGCGCAATTAATTAGCTTTAGTAATTACTTTGTGGTGCGGGGAATTTAATATGAAAACTCATAATTGGCAATGTGGGTCACCAGGGTGTAAGTAGGTGAGAGGGCCGGCCACCCACCTGTAGGGCTCACCAACACCAAAACATCCATTATCAGCATGCTCTTGTGGTTATATATTTCCTTACGGTAATTTATACTCAAGCTATCAATGAAAGTATTATTATTGTTTTCCTGTGTAGTGTGTGGTGAGGTGTGTAATGAAGTGGTGATTAGTGTGTGGTGAGGTGCGTAATGAAGTGGTGATTTTGAGGCTGTGTGATGTAATTTGATCCTGGCTGCTGCAGGAAACAATTCAAGGATCATCATGTTCACTACTCCTCCATATGGCCCCTCCAACACGTCATAGAAACAGCCCCGCTAATAACATAACACTAAATCTTAATGTGATATCCCCAGCATATCACAACAAAGATGGTGGGTATTACTGGTCAAATGCTTAAATAACTGCCGTTGGGTTCAGGATTCTATTGGTGTGTGGTATTACTGAATCTAGGGAACGGGCTCCCTAACTTATGTCCACAGTCGGATGTAAATATGAAAAATTACAGACTTAAGCTATTCTTTTCAGCAAAACCTTTTCATCTCCTTCATTCATTTCCCTATCCCCCCTATCTCTCGGTCCTCCCTGTCAGCTCCCAGCCCCTTTCTGTCTCCCACCCGCCGTGCCTCTCAGTCCTTCATGTAAGCCCCCAGTCCCTCCCTTAGCCCACCCAAGTCAGCACAGCATGTGGGTTGGCTCTTTGGTCAGCTTATACCAACATAACCCAGGATTTAATTCGGTTTCACTTGGGGTCGCAACCTTTTCGACGGTCGTTCTTTTATTCCTTCCAACATTAAACTACTTAAACGGCCACAAACTGAAAAGGTCAAGCCCTTAAAGCCACGTTCTGCCAAGCTCCGGGAAGGGAAACACTGGTTCAGTCACAAATATGAGGCTTTAAAAAATGGAATCAATAACCTATCAAGTCTTTAGTGGAGGAGGTGCACGCTATAACCTCTCTCTCTCTCTCTCTCTCTCTCTCTCTCTCATCACCTGCCCACCCCTCCCCCTCCTTCCTCTCCGCCCTACCCCTCCCGTACCCTCTTCCCTATTCCCCCTCCTACCCTCGCTGTCAGTTTGCCTATTCTTCCTTCCGTCCTCCCTACCTAAGTACTTTTATTCTCTTTGGTGCAGGAGAGGGACACCTGCATTTCGTGCGAGTGCTATACAGGTAACTATTCCGTTCTGATGTCCGGTCATACAAATGTCCCTCGGCTCCCTCCTTACCGCCACAAAAATCAATGAAGTGGAGGAGAAAAGAGCAACATCACCGAGTTACGTCCAGATGAACCTGAGGACACAACAACAACAAAAGTGAGGCCATTGTTAGGAAAAAGTAATGTTCTTTATTCTAACACACACACACACACACACACACACACACACACACACACACACACACACACACACACACACACACACACACACCTATGATCATACCTATGCACACCAAAATTTTTACGTAAATACATAACAGCCATTAGACTTGAACCTAAATATTATCGTCAGTTACCGTGTCCTACTTACTGCCAGGTATACTGTAATATAAATAGTTCAATTGAATGTAGTTACCGCAAGTGCATATGCCTCGCCCCTCTCTCTCTTCACCTCACATTTATCCAACCTTAACCTATGCTTGCCTCAATTTATCCTCACTACCTCACCCCTGCCCAATCTCACACCTTCCTTACCTCACTCATGTCTCACCTCACCCCTTTCTCTTCACCTCACATTTACCTAACCTTACCCAATCCTTGCCTCACTTTACCCTCACTACCTCACCTCTGCCTAACCTCATTCATGCTTAACCTCACTCCTGGCTCAACCCACCCGGTCTCACCTCACCCTTGCCTCAGTATTCACCTTCCTTATCGCACTACTACCTGTATCTCAGCCTCCTGCCTCATCCCACAGTTGCCTACCCATCCCAATGCCTTTCACCCGCCTCACCAAAGCCACATTACCAGCCAACCAGCATTATATAAGGCGCCTTTACATTTGCATATTCAATTTACCCTGGCATATAAATCCATGGCGATAGCTGGATAGGCAGAGAATGTGGACTATGACTCACCCATTGTTACTGATAAGATAATGATCAGCATCGTCATCACCATCATCATTATCATCATTATCATCAGCCTATTTCTCATCTACGAATAAGGAACTTTTCTGTTGTATAATTAGGTGACCAAGGCCGACGCAAGCAAACATGTAGGAGCCTTGAAAAAACGAAACGAAACGAAATGAACATTCTTCGTGTTGCTGGCGTAATAATGTGGTGAACTCGAGAGAGAGAGAGAGAGAGAGAGAGAGAGAGAGAGAGAGAGATTGTGTGTGTGTGTGTGTGTGTGTGTGTGTGTGTGTGTGTGTGTGTGTGTGTGTGTGTGTGTGTGTGTGTGTGTGTGTGTGTGTGTGTGTGTGTGTGTGTGTGTGTGTGTGTGTGTGTGTGTGTGTGTGTGTGTGTAAGACTATATGTATCTGTACGTTTGTGCTCCTGAATCAACACTTATTTACCTGTCTACCTGTTAATTCGTTTTGAACACCGTCCTCCACCTCTCGTCTTCAGAAGTCACTACCTTTTCTTCCTGGTTCTTTCACCCTCTTCTCGCTGTTTACTCTGCCTCTCCTTCTATCCTCACCATTCCAACACCATCTCCATCTTGTTCTCCATGACTATATATGAGGCGGGCTCCTACCAACTTGCCCAACGTGAGTTTATCAGCGTCCACAGGTATTTAACATGTCATTGCATTGTACTGTCCTGCTTGCATCCCGCCATATGCTGCAACACTATCACCAAGTTGCACCATCACCTTCACAATGCTGCCTCTCACAGCCATCCCCCCCCCCCTGTCTCTTACCCTTATCCAGACTTCCAATCCTCCCCCCCTCCTCAACTTCCCTGCCCCCTCACCTCCCCCAACTTTTCACCTCACCTCCTGACCACCTCCTCTCGCCCCTCCTCCACTTCAGCCTCTCATTATGATAATCTCGGGTTTCCAGTCTCGAAAACTGTGCTAACTCTTTTACGATATACTAGTAACTGTTCTCTCTTTCTCTCTCTCTCTCTCTCTCTCTCTCTCTCTCCGTCCCAGGTTTGTTTTTAGCCCTTTATCGTGATGAGATATATTACGTCACCGTACTGTACATTTGCTTCGGGTGGGTAGACTGGGTGGGAGAAATTATGCACATGACCATGCTTGGCAATGACCACTGATTTACAAGTTAATCAGTACGTGTGATACATGGGGCGGAGGCACGCAGCGCCTGAGTACGCCACATCCACTGGCTCGCCACGCATACACTTATCTGCAGCGCAACATTCAACTAATTAACGGGTACACTGAAGCATCCATTGCTGAACACTGATGTTCATTAAGATGCATCAATGAATGGGAAGAGATAATAACGGATTACGGCAGAATTTGTTCTTACGCAACTAAACACAAAAGTACTGATCCCTTACACTGCACTGTTTCAAACTTTGTATTATGACTGTATCTGTCCATTTTCTCCTTCCACTCTCCATTTTCAGTTATCTGTTTCCTTTATACGGATTTGTATCAACCTTCAGTTTTCTCTCTTCCATTTCCTTTTCCTGCCCCCTTTTCCTCTTTCCTTCGGTAATCCCTCGCCACCACCCCCACACCTCCATATATCCCGTGCTGATCCTCTCCCCTTCCCTTCCTCATTACATATTCTCAGAGTATCACTACCCTCGTGCCCTTTCCCAACATCCCTCCCTTGCCTACCATACTCCCCTTCCTAATTTATTTATCCTGTTTTCTCTTTCTTTCTGCTCTTCCTTTTTTGCCTTAATTTTTCTTTTCCTTTCCCTCCTATCCTCTTTTCCTCTGCTCTTTCTTCCTTGCTGTAACTGTTCTTCCCTTTTCCTCCTTACGTCTTTCTTTCTCCTCCTTCTCCCTTCCTTACCATAATTTTTCTATTGCCTTCCTTCCTTTTGTCTTTTCTTCTACTCCTTCTCCCTTCCTTGCTATAATATTTCCTTTCACTTCCTTTTTTTTCTCCTTCCTTCCTCCATTACTACAGAAAGGGTTCATGGAGATACTAACCCCTTCATTATGAGATTATTTTGTACGTTATATAAAATCGTCTGGCAGCAGCGACGATAAACTCAGCAAAAACATCATGACTCAGGAGTTACAATAAAATAGTGACGTGGTGACATTTCCCCAAGTGTTGTCATATTACTCACAGGTATGACGGAAACCAAACTTGTGACCTGGAGCTGTTATTGTAGCAATGTAACCTTTAAGATGGGGGTACTGAAGGCCACTATCGTCCTGCATTCTATCCTTGTCTTTGACTTGTCGAACAGATTTGTCCTTCCCTAAAACAAACAGCCTCGAAAGGATCAATATGACGCTGTCTGTTTTTCCTTTGTACATTCTCACCTTCCCTCTGTCTATTATCGTAACCTGACCCGCTTCCCAACACCTTCATGCACTGTCTTGTCCTGTCCTGCCCTGCCCTGCCCTGCCCTGCCCTGCCCTGTCCTGTCCTGCCCTGCCCTGCCCTGCCCTGCCCTGCCCTGCCCTGCCCTGCCCTGCCCTGTCCTGTCCTGTCCTGTCCTGTCCTGCCCTGCCCTGCCCTGCTCCCCTCTCGTCAGGTGTGGTTCAACAGGTGTGGTAGGCCGGGTGGACACAATTAATTTCCCAGATCCAATCTTGTCTGACACCTGTACATCATCCCACCACCCTTGTTGTGGCTGGAACTGAGGGAGGGACGGATCAAGGTGAGTATTTACTTATGCAATCTTTTTTTTTTAGCCGTGTATATGATTACTTGTTTATAGATTTCTTTCCTTCTTACAGCTACTACACACCTCACAACAAAACTATGGTAAATATTAATGTCAAAAATATGATACAAGAATAATAACTGACTGTTATGGAGATATGCTTATTACTAAATTTGTTCAGCTCTTTTGTAAATTACGACTCCAGAGCTCACGTCCCTCTTCCTCACTCATGTCCCTCTAATTATTACGTCTCTCATTTATTTCATTACCATTTATATTGTCCTTCTTTTTTTAAGCCTTCACATCTTAAAATTGACCCCCCCTCCTTTCTGAGTCTGACCTGTGTAGTTCCACCTCACACACGCTGCCCTGCATATAATAACGAAATCTTTTATTATAACGGAAAGGCAGGGTAAATGACCTCCACTTCTTCAAGCAGTGTTGAGGCATCTCAAAATGAATGGCTCTTCGTTCTGGCTCTTACTTAATTGATGTTCTTTGAAACAGATGACTGTACAAGTTTTCTGCAAGTGAATCTTTTTTTTTTTTTTTAATCAGAAAAATATATATTAAGTAGTATTTTCTTTCCAGTTTAAAGTAAAGGAAAAAGATGGTTTTGTTTTTTGGCAATTCCGCATCAATCCAGAACTAATTGTCAACTGGCTGGAAAATAACAAAAAGTAGAACATACAGTGTAATGTTAATGGATCTGATGTGCGGAATATTTTCGAAACTCCATATTAGCCTAAAAATTCTAAAACCTGGCGGATATACGAATGAATTCGTGTTCAACCGGGCTGATTTTTTTTTTTTTTTTTTTTTTTTTTTTAACTGAGCGATTCCCCACATTTTTCATCCATTAGAGAGACATTTATTTCTTTCGTCTAAGGCATTTTCTCTCCTTATTTACTTTCGTCTAAGGCATTTTCTCTCCTTATTTACTTTCGTCTAAGGCATTTTCTCTCCTGATTTACTTTCGTCTAAGGCATTTTCTTTCCTGATATACTTTCGCCTCAGGCATCTTCTCTCTTTCCCGCTCCTTCTTCCCCTCCTCCTATCTTACCCTCTCTAATGATAAAAATGAATTATTAATCGTTTCTTATTGGTTATAATTATCTTCTATCCTTCAGAATTAGCAGTCATAAGCACAATATGCATACCTATTCAACCGGGCCACATCAAAGGGTCTCTCTCCCTCTGTGTGTGTGTGTGTGTGTGTGTGTGTGTGTGTGTGTGTGTGTGTGTGTGTGTGTGTGTGTGTGTGTGTGTGTGTGAAGATAAGGGAAGTTAAAAATTGAGTATAGTGAAGCATTCCGCAGTGGCAAGAATGTGAAAGGAAGGACACCAAGAACTGAGGATGGGGAGAAACAAAAGAATGAGGAATATAAAAGAACTAAAGTGTTATACAGAGTGGGGCAAAAGCCAGAACACACCAGAAGTATCAACACAAGTTTTCAGTGTCCTAACTTCTGGTCCAGTCTGTATCAAATAATACCACGTTGGTGTCAATGAGGGGAACTAAACAGACAAAGAGTGATGGAAAAAGTCGAAAGAGGCAGAGAGAGAGAGATGCTAAGTGAAGGAGGAAGTTCTGTTGGGCTATGGTTGGAAAGAGATGGAGTGTGAGGAAGTTGTGTGATCCGCACCTCATTTGTCTCATCTGTCACAGTCAGAGGAGGGACGGAGGCGGCGGGGGAAAGAGGGAGTTAGTTGGATCGATGTGGGATATTGTGGTTAAGACTGCTGACTCAGATGAATGCTGGTTACGGACTTACTAGTGAAACTGACACGGTGTGTGTAATCCATCGAGTGTTGACGGTCATGTAATATATAGTTGCAAAAGATATAGTCAGCCAGCACGCAACGTTGCAAAAGTCATTCAGCAGCAGAGCACAAGTCACCTTTAGCTTTCATCATAGCACAGGTGTCAGCATTTCGTGTAGTCAGCATACAAGCCACGTCGCAAAATTCAGTCAACAGCAGAGCACAAGTCATCTTTTGCTTTCATCATGGTACAGGTGTCAGCATTACGTGTAGTAAGCATACAAGCCATGACACAAAGGGCGTTTACCACCGACAGACAAAGGCCAAACACGCCTAACTATCACAGGATATACAAATGACTGTCAGGGGCTGGGGACTTGCCGACACCTTTGCGATGTTCCTGTTCAAAAATACGCAACTGGATTTACCACGGGTGAGGGTGAGAGACAGGCAGGAGTCGGGGTCGATGGAAGGAAGTTTTAGGATTTAGGGCAACTGAACTTAAAAAGGGGTATGGGTAAGAGACAGACAGGAGTAGTCTGAGTGAGTGAGATTTTGAGGGTAAGGGAAAGATGGAGGGATAATAATAATAATAATAATAATAATAATAATAATAATAATAATAATAATAATAATAATAACAGCAGGTATGGGAGAACTTGAGACGAAAGGAGAGAGGTAACAGGTAAAAAGGGAACTGGTAGACGAGGTTGAAAAATACTAAGGAGATATATAGATGAATAATTTTACTTAAATGGAAACATGCTGTGAAAAAAAAAAAAAAGCGTACAAAAGGAAGTAACCAAAGCATATAAAAAAGACGTGGAAGTAATGCAGGTGAATGGGAAGTATACTTGAAATAAATAAATTGGTATAAATGAAAGCAACCATAAACACATTACCCACCTTTAGAAATATTGTTTTAGTGTAGGAAATTATCATGGTCATTATGCTATTACAGGAAGAATAAAAGGGCTAATTTCCCCCACCCCCTTTTCTTCCTCCCCTAATCTACCCCTGAAGGAAAGAGTTCAGGCAGGAAACAGTGTGGGAGTCACAGAAGGTGGGTGATATTAGGAGAGATGAGGGTGCATGGAAGGGAGGTTGGCACGGAAGATTAAGGAGATGACGTGAGGGCAGGATGAATGAAAAGAGGGATGAAGGTGAGGAGATAAAGGAAACGCGGCTATCAATGGATGTGAGGGAAAACGAGGAGACTTGAAGCACACTGTAACAGGATGGAGAGAGGGAAAAAAGTCAGCAGGAGTGGTAATGATGGTGAGGGCGAGGGAAGTGTGGGAGGTGGAGTGGGAAGGACACAGGCTTACCCATTTTTATTTACTCATCTTTTTATTATGGATCCTACTCACCTCATATATAATCATGAGAATATGGTGTTGGTGGTGGTGGAGTGAGGGAGTGGAGGGGGATGAGGGGACAGAGTACAATCAAAGACACAACACTCTTCCCAGTTCCGTCTAAAGAAAATTTACACCTGACGAAATACAATGAAAACTCCATCTCTACTAGGGCGTGTTTCAAATGATTCAATTTTTCCCCTATATATTCGTTAACCTTTGGGAAGATACCTGCGTGTCTGTCTGTACATTTAAAAGCGAGGCAGATGGTCGTGTAGAAAATGGAACACCTCCTGCCGAGCTGTGAGAGAGAGATGAAATATTTATCGGTAAAAGATATGACATGGGGAGACGAGTGAGTGAGAGGGAGAGAGGGAGATGTGGGGAGATAGCTGCCTGGAGACTCTTTTGTCATGGAGATCTCCTATGAAGGGAGTTGCCTGGAGGGAGAACAGCCTCAGTGGAAAAGAAATATTGAAGAGAATGTAGAGGGTCTGGGCAGGAATGGAGTGTATGAAAAAAAAAAAAAAATCGTGGACAGAATACGTAGGGTTTGACAGACGTGGGGAGAGAGAGAGAGAGAGAGAGAGAGAGAGAGAGAGAGAGAGAGAGAGAGAGAGAGGTAGGGGGGGTGGGGATGACCAGGTGGGGCCAGGCAATCCCCTCATTTATCCAGCCCCACTACTACCTGGCACTACAGGTATTATGTTATGTAATGCGAGGGTGGGGGTGAGGGATGCCCCAGGGGAGGGAGAGAAGAGGGGTGGGGGGAGAAGGGGCCAGAGGATGAGAGAGAGGCTTCCCTACTTAAAATAATAAAAATAATGGGAATATAATAATAATAATAATAATAATAATAATAATAATAATAATAATAATAATAATAATAACAACAATAATGATGACGATAAAAAAGTAATAATAATAATAATAATAATAATAATAATAATAATAAACAGCAATAATAATGATAATAATATAATAATAATAATAATAATAATAATAATAATAATAAATATATAAATAAATATATATATAAAACCCCTTGACTAATTCTAACCACGAATCTTAAATATCAAACGACATCGCGTTATCACAAACATCCCAACTTTATCCTTTCCCTTATCCAAACTTGTGCAAATTTTCTTCGCCCCGGGTTATCAGTACCTGCCAAACCCAGCCCGCCACCCCCGTACATCCTGCAGAGAAAATATTTGCTGTAGAAACTTTAATCCTGCCGAAAAAATATATGTTGTAAAAAACTTTAATCCCAAGCAGGGTAATCTTGGTAAAGCAAAAATATGCAGAGTAATTTTGTTGACTGGGTTGTTGGACGTGATGGTGCTGTTGTAGGAGGTGGTGTGGGGGACGGGCAGGGGAGGGAGCAGGGGGATATAAGAGAGGTGATGAAGCAGGAGCAGAAGTAGGGGATGAAGGTGATGTGAAGGACAGGGGCAAGGGAGGTGAGGGAGCAGGGAGCATGAAAAAGATGATGAAGCAGGAGCAGAAGTGGGGGACGAAGGCGATGTGGAGGACAGAGGTAGGGGAGGAGAGGTTGCAAGGGGACATGAAAACGGTGGAGGAGGTGCAGAAGTAGGGGATGAAGGAGGAATCAGAGGGAAGGAAATGAAGGGGGTAGTTAGAAAGAATAAAGAGTATGGAATAAGACAATAAAATAGTTGGAAAGATGCATGAATGGTTAGTTAGCTAAGAAAGGAAATGAAGTCTCAAAAGATGACGGAGGAAAATGAGATGTGAAGAGGGTTACTGTAAGGGGATAAAATGCTGTTCGCGTAACCTATTTCCTCCATGCTGAAAGAGATAACTAAACAGGGCATGAGAGGGTAACAGTATTCATGGTGTGGAAGTCCTCTCCTCCCTGTATACACCTGTAAAACGCCCTTGTCAGCGAGGCCATGTAAATCTGAATGCACTGAAATGTGGCCTTACACCCCGAGGATGCCTAGAGTATATTGATGGTTATCTATCTAAAAAGTCTCATGCCTTTACAACAAACTGTCTGGCCTTTGGCCCTTTTTGAAGATTTCGACATGCTGCACTTGGCGCGTGTCACGTGCCACGTGCACCGCCGGGGTGTGATGAGACTTGTCAAAAACAAATCTTAAAGAATGGGACTATCATACGGTGCAAACCACGTACTGATCAGCCCTGTGGTTGCTGAGATTTATGCTTCTCAAAAGCGTTACGGTTGGGCCGGGTCGGGCCGCTCATACGTGAGAAAATGCCACTACTTGACGAGAGACTCGCGAGGGCTTCGTCCTTGCTCGTAATTAAAATAGGTCAGTGTGTCAGTGTCGCAGGCCAGTCAGGGGTCTGAGCGGTATAATCACTAATGGCCACCTACACCCACCACGTCATCCACAGTTTTATTTTACTCAGTTTTATCAGTTTTGCTCTCAACACAGTCACATTTCATTTTCTCCCTTGCATCCTCGGGTTCACCATGTTTTTCATCAATGAAGGCATGGGAAGCTAGGATTTAACCCCTGTCTGTCTGTCGGTCTGTGTCTGTCTATCTTCCTGTCGGTTTATGTACATCGCTACCCTACACCACAATGAAGTTTTTCTCATAAATGTTTGCTCAACCATTTCTGTCTCTATTATCATTTAACTTCACGCTTTTGTCTAGAACAGATATCGTATTATTTTGACGTCATTTCTGCAAACGGTAAAACAGTATCTCTATTCTCTTCATTTAGGTGTCATATACTTTATTGCTTCATAGTACAGGTGTGTTATTAAAAAGCAGCATCCGATGTTGCTAATTATGGCACATGTTTTCATCAGTGGGCGTCATTAACCGAGATTACTGACACGCACTCTGTAATTTTTTCATCGCTAGCGGCTTCAGTGCACGTGTCTTTATTTATATTTAGCAACCTGGTGCAATGAGTGACCGCTTAAATTAATGCAACGAGTATTAAAGCACGTAGGCCAGTGTTGTTCCACCACACATCACATCACATCACACATCACATCACACCACAACGCACCATATCGCATGGATCCCTAATGGAAAATGGTAAAACTGACTGAGCAATGGAAGTGACGGATGAAGGGTGTGAATGGTACAGCAAATTTCAACAGACCAACCCTGTGTCACGCCATTACATGGGGAGTCACTGGTGTACATAGTTTTTTTTTTTCTTAATCAGAAGGATGGCACGGTGTAAATGTGTGTGTGAAGACAGAATTCGGCACACACACACACACACACACACACACACACACACACACACACACACACACTAGACTGTTATTACCGGGTCGTAAAGGGTCACGCAGATCAGTGGGTGTCACCAGGTGTGCTGTTTATCCCTACAGGTTAATGAAAGTAGGTTGGGAGGCATCAGAGGGACAGGTAATGACGCCAACGATCATATACAAGCACAAGGGGAGGCTATCGTGAGGACATTGAGTTTAGGGTGTATGAGTGTATGAAAGTGTGTGTAGGGTGTTGCAAAGTACTGAATAAGTGATATGTATTAAGTGTAAGGCATGGAAGTGTGTGTATGCATGAGAGAGAGAGAGAGAGAGAGAGAGAGAGAGAGAGAGAGAGAGAGAGAGAGAGAGAGAGAGAGAGAGAGAGAGAGAGAGAATATGTACTGCACAACCACAGAACATCAAATACCGTGTACTGAAATTGTTTTATGTACCTCCCTTACTGTTCATATTCACACAATCACTACAGAAACAGTATACCTCTGGCAGTATATATTAATTTGAGAACAAACATACTGTAGACAGATCCAACAGAAGCAGCATACATACCTCCCACACTGTTTATTGTAGCAGTCGTACAGAAACAGTATACCAATATGACTGACAGTGTTGTGAGGTTTGTAGTTGTATCATGTAACTCCCACAGCATGAGTTTACACAGCCCTTCATGATTTTCCGCTTGCCTGTCTGCCTCCACGGTCACTCTCATCTCTCTCATCTCCCCTCCCGCCTTCTTTCTCTTTGTCCTGCCTCTGCTCATTTTTCCTGCTCCTCTTTGTCTTTGTCTCCCTGGCTTCCCCTGTCATACACTGGCCTCTCTCTCTCTCTCTCTCTCTCTCTCTCTCTCTCTCTCTCTCTCTCTCTCACACACACACACACACACACACACACACACACACACAGTCACAACATTTCAGTTTCTCCCCTCCCTTCCCCAGGTTCACCATGTTTTCGCCCATGAACACACAGGAAACTCTGACTTTATCCCTGTTTGTCTACGTGTCTGTGTCTGCCTATCTATGTGCCTGTGTCTGTCTGTCTGTCTGTAAGCGTATAAACAAACCCAGCAGTGGATTATAATTAAATACTGGGGGATGATGCTACTGACCCAGGAGCTAATAAAGTATGTTCCAAGTATAACCACGGAGGCTACAATGTTTCTATCTACCCTACAAATAAGGACACTGGCTTCCACAGAGGCTTAGACAATGTGGACCTGAGGCACCTTGTATGACCTGGTATGACGGAAGTATGCTGCCAACTGATTCACCTTCTAAAGCATTTTTTTTTTTTTTTTGTTACAGGAAAAAAAATATTTGACCTCTATTAACTTTCTACCTGTGCAGTTTCACTTAATATTACACTAACTCGATACTCTTGGTCAGAAACAGTCAGTTAAACACAGAACCCAGTCAGCATCAGTCAGCACTACAGTTGGTATAGATTTACTGATGTATTTGATGGTGCAAAACATGATCTCTTTGTTAAGCACTTTGATGTAGTGTTATGGCATTATGTTTATTAAATACTGTACATGAGTAAATAAATAAACACAATCCAGGGGCACAATAACTGGAAAACAATACGGGTGTCATTAATTTAATCAACAAACAACACTACTCTTACACACACACACACACACACACACACACACACACACACACACACACACACACACAGCAAGCGGCAAAACTAGCTTAAACCCAACACAAAAACATAAACAATAAACTACAAAAAAGAAAATGAGTATTCTATGGGGTGGTGTAGGGGATAAGAACAAAGGCTGAGAACTTATGGCAAAACTAATTCCACTTTCCATGCCAAGTGATCCCTCGGGTGGCGCCAAGTTTGACTAAAGTCCACAAGGGAGGAACTTTAAAAAAAGGTGATGATATTGCTTGGGGAGGTGGAGGTGGAGGGGACGACTGGGGGTCAGAAAAGGTGGGAAAGGTGGGGAGGGGAATAGTGTGAGAAGGGTGACAAGAAGAGGGGGGAATATGCTGGGGGTCAGAAAAGGTGTAGGGGGAAGGGAAAATAGTGTGAGAAGGCTGACAATAGGAGGAACAGGCATTAGAAAAAGTTAGAAGGGAAATGATTTGCAAATGAAAATGATTATATAAACTTCCTGGTCCTATTACACTCCTGCAACATGCACAGCACAGATGTTGCCCTTCAGGTCTGTGCAAGTCGGCTGATACTGTCTACCTTTATCAATAAGTGTCTCTCTCTCTCTTTCTCTCTCTCTCTCTCTCTGTATATATATATATATATATATATATATATATATATATATATATATATATATATATATATATATATTTATTTACACTGGACCTCTTAGTTTAATGGTATCTCCCAGTGCCTTTCGTCTCCTTCATGGCCCTACTAACTCATTCATTCCATCTGTGACCACTCCACTTTCCCCTCCTATATTAATCGCCGTTCTCCTCCTAGACCCCTTTCCCTTGTGGTTTTTATCCATTCTTTTTTCCTTTCGGCTACTATACCAGGGGGACTGGCGAGGGAGGGAGAGCCTTTTCCCCTTTCTATCTTTTTCTTACTCATATATACGTTAGAACGTTAAGTATGAGTCTACCCCTTCAAACTCATTCCTGCCCTCCATTGAACTGTCCTCCGTTTATCTGTACATTTTATATACTTCTATGTAACTCCCATCTCCCTCTTCCCCCTCCTTTCCCCTTTTTCCTCCTCCTTCTCCTCTCCCCTCCCTCTCACCTCTCCACCTCAGCACACTGCTTATATTCTCGAGAAACACCAATATCCGGAAGTTTCGACCCTCTACAAACTCGGCACATTCGCCCTCAGGATTATCAAGCTGGCGCAGAACTTGTCAAATTCTCCCCAGATCTTGCCCAATTCAGACAAGTCCGATAAATTCCAACTCCATCAAACTTGGTCCCACTAATTTGCATGCTTCAGGGCCGAGATGGTATGCATGTGAAATCTCCAACAACAACCACAGGCAACAACACAAGTGGCAAATTTTTATCGACCGTATATAAAGCACAGGAAAGACTGTACTTATAAAAGGGACACGAAAATGAAAACGAGAGTGAGTTTACAGTAACGAGGGAGCAGGCAAAACAAAAACATGTCAGTCACACTTATTAAGCTTCGTAAGCATTATGCACTGAGCAGTAATAAAAATAAATAAATAAATGAATAAAAATACAATGTCACGCAACTTAGTCTATAATTTTGAAACGCAAACAAATTATTTTAACATGCGGTTCACATTTATTTTGCACCCCATATTTCATCGTTCAAAGTTGTAAATAATACAGTAAAACTTTTCCTTATGCTGTACACAGTAAAAGTACACTTATTTACCCATGACAAATATGACCCACACCCGAACGATAAATAAAAAGACAGCGAACAATGACTTTCGAAATCCAGCACTGCGATCATGAGAACCCAACAAACTTGTCAGAATAATGCGTACGATTTGCATAATTGTTCAAGCAGACAGTAGATCGATATTACTGTCCAGAATAATCATAACAATAAGATATTATCGTGTTGTATGGAAGTTGTGGTCACGAATATCGCTCCACTTTTATGAAGAAGAAATCTGGAACTCTTAAACATTATCTGGAAAAAATTGACGAGTTCCGAAGAGCGCATCACTAAGTTTCAAAAGTTATTATTCACTCTCGTTATTTATCGTACTGAAGTGGATCTAATGTGACTCCAGAGCGATCAATATTGAGCGAATAATTCTGATTCTGTAGGTTCCAGTTCCATTGCATCATTGAAATTATTACTGGGGTTAAATATAAGCTGAAATTAGGCTAAGTAATTTTCTGTAATATCTCCGACATGACAAACACTTTTGCTGCTGCCAATACATCCTTCCCCCATCTCTCTCTCTCTCTCTCTCTCTCTCTCTCTCTCTCTCTCTCTCACTAAGCCCATAAGCCACACGTTGTC
Organism: Coenobita brevimanus; assembly: GCF_032717465.1. Taxonomy (NCBI): domain Eukaryota; kingdom Metazoa; phylum Arthropoda; class Malacostraca; order Decapoda; family Coenobitidae; genus Coenobita; species Coenobita brevimanus. The sequence continues at coordinate 16,817,307 of NC_136995.1, forward strand.
AGCAATAAACCCAAGCCTAAGACAAACGACCTTCACAATCAACTATCAGAGCCCTTGAGAGAGAAAGAGAGAGAGAACACACACACACACACACACACACAAATGGTCCATCGCTGCTGAAAACCTGAAAAAAAAAGAGAGAGAGAGGGGGAGGGGATTATTTACCTACAACTCCAGAGGTATAATGAAAGTCAAGGCGGAAAAACACCCGTAATAATTTCCTTTCCAGAAGCCACAACAACAATAGGAGGCTTCACAGAGGAGGTGGAAACTGGGGGGTTTGGATGAAATATATTTTTAATGTTACTCTTCAGCAGCGGGGGAACATTGTATTACTCTCTCTCTCTCTCTCTCTCTCTCTCTCTCTCTCTCTCTCTCTCTCTCTCTCTCTCTCTCTCTCAGATTTATTTTTCTTTTCAGCAGCGGTGGAACATTGTATTACTTTCCTTCACCCCCCTCCTCTCTCTCTCTCTCTCTCTCTCTCGTGTACACCCTCAATCAAAGCTGCTCCTTCACTCCATCCTCTGGACCTCTCTCAGCTCTCCTTCAATACCTATCCAATCACACCCTCCCTCCCTCTCTCTCACCTCTCTCTCCTTCACCTCTCGTTCAATAGCCATCAAATTACTCTCTCTCTCTCTCTCTCTCTCTCTCTCTCTCTCTTCAATACGCATTCCTTTTTCTCCCTTGCTATTAACAATCGTTCGCATATTTGCATTTTTCGTACTGCTTGTCTGTGTTGTATTATCACAGCTGGATTGCATTATTTCACTGCTGAGTAATCCATCGTCCGTATGTGTGTGTTTGTTGATACTGCTCACTATTTTCTATCTATCTATCTATTGTCAGACCCCTTAATCCCGTAAGGGTGTCCACAAACAAATCGCCTCCATGTCGCCCGGTCCCCCGCCATTTCACTGCCCTGCTCCCAGCTCACACACCCCTCTCTCATATTTTCTCACTATTTTCACTTTTGAGATAAGAGGCTCATTTACGCTCGCTGTAATTCTTTTGTCTTACGTTCGCTATAATTCTTCTATCTTACGTTCGCTATAATTCTTCTGTCTTACGTTCGCTATAATTCTTTTGTCTTACGTTCGCTATAATTCTTCTATCTTACGGTACGTTCGCTATAGTTCTTCTGTCTTACGTGCGCAATAATTCTTCTGTTTTACGTTCGCTATAATTCTTGTCTTACGTTCGCTATAGTTGTCTTACGTTCGCTATAAGTCTTGTCTTACGTTCGCTGTAATTCTTCTGTCTTACGTTCGCTATAATTCTTCTGTCTTACGTTCGCTATAATTCTTCTGTCTTATGTTCACTATAATTGTCTTACATTCGCTATAATTCTGTATTACGTTCGCTATAATTCTTCTGTCTTATGTTCACTATAATTGTCTTACATTCGCTATAATTCTGTATTACGTTCGCTATAGTTGTCTTACGTTCGCTATAATTCTTCTGTCTTACGTTCGCTATAATTCTTCTGCCTTACGTTCGCTATAATTGTCTTACATTCGCTATAATTCTGTATTACGTTCGCTATAGTTGTCTTACGTTCGCTATAATTCTTCTATCTTAACTTGGCGGACAGTTTCGGCATTTTGCGTCTATTTCCCGCAGCTCAGTGGCAAACCAAGACTATACCTTTGCTCTACATTCTTTCCAAAGCATTATTACAGCACTTCTTCGTGACTAGCACTATATTCTGGTTTTAACCTTTCGCTCTAGTTCAGCATGGAAGATGGAGATATGACAATTTTAGGTCAGAATAAAACAAAGTAGTCCTGTTGATTGTCCACTGAATACCGCTACATCTGTTACATACATACACACATGTTGTATAGTCATAAATTATTGCTTGCCACATCCCCACATACCTAGCCATCCCCCAGCACCCTCAGTCATCACTTATATACGTACAGGATACCGTACATACAATATACACATCACATCCTAATATCTCAGTGTTGTAGCATCGAACAAGTTGACCTACAACTACCCCGTCAATTTTTTCACTGGTACTGTAGTTTAACGCTTCAGTAATATATCTGAATATAGTTGCACGATTCTACGTCGCAATGGAAAAAAAATGGTTCGGAAAAAAGTTAAACTGCAGGAGATGGTGCGGAGTGAAATAAGTCGTGAGATGGAGGTGAAACGCAGCAGGTCTGAAACTGACACTACGAGGAAGAATGTTAAAAAATGACACAAAATGGCACAATGAAAATAAACAGAATTTCGGAAGTTCGTGAAAGAATAAGAAGTGGGAGTTTAAGACAAAAGTGGACATGAAATAAGATGAAATATTAGATGCTGAATGACTGAAATTACGAGAACTTATACCTACAGATGATTAAGTTGTGTAATGCTGTATGGTAAGGGGATCTGGGCAGTAAAGGAAGAGGATATTCGCAGCCTCAAACGTACAGGAATGACAACGATCGCTGCAAGTGGATGTGCAGTGCGTCCCTGAGTGCTAGGCCTGGGGGAGCCAGGTTTAAGATGGAGGAGTTAAGAGGTAGGATGGGACTGGAGTGTATCGGTGTTGTGTTGACAGGTAGGTTGAGATGGTCTGGGCACGTGGAGAGGATGGGGGATGGCAACTGGGTGCAGAAAGTGAGAAGTGTTAACGTTAGGGGTAGGGCGCGAGGAGTAGACCGAAAAAGACCTGAGATGAGGTCACCGAGTGTGACCTCAGGGATAAGGGACTGAATAGGAAGGCTGCCAGAAATCAAGCAGCGTTGAGAGCCATCATTAGGTGACTAAGGCCGACGCTTGCAAGCATGTTAGGGCCTTTAAAAACGAAACGAAACGACAACGGGTCAATTTTGTAAATCATCCTCAGTCTGTCCTCCCTGCTTGCGAGCTTTAGTCTTTCAAAATGCAAGGCGTCCACAGATCTGGAGATAATAGGAATCTTAATTTTACTTCTTTCCTGTCTCAGCTACCTTGGAAGGGACGATATTTGCAGACTTCAACCTATGATTCCTTACCTATATAAATAAAAATGCATGATGAGGAAGACAAGAAAAGAGTGAAAGGAAAACATGAAAGAGAAAAGAAGAGACAGGAAGCCCAAAAAACAGAGGATGATAAGAGGCGGAGGAAAACAGTAAAGAGGAAAGCAACAGAGAGGACGATAAGATACAGGGAAAGACAAGAAGAAGATATGAGGCACAGGAAGATACTGAGGACGACAAGAAGGAGAGGAAGATATGAGGCAGAGGAAGATGAGAGGAAGACAACTGGAGACGCGTGAGAAGAGATGAGCTCAGCCAGTGACTTGAGGAGGATCACTGTGGCGGCGGAGAGGGATTAGATGACACCTGAATGGGATCTGGGTCTCACAAAGGCTGCCTGAGATATATGGCGGCAGCATTACGATACCACACACACACACACACACACACACACACACACACACACACACACACACACACACACACACGCACGCACGCACGCACGCGCGGGGTGGTGGTGGTGGTGGTGGTGGTGAAGACTGAGGGAGCTGGGGGATGGCAAGGTATGTGGGGATGTGGCAAGGAATAATTTGTGTATATTTCCACCACATATAACCTGCTGGCAAGAATTTAAACAACGAGTAGCCTACAATTCTCAGGCAGGGTCTTCCTCATTTGAATAAAATCGTACTGAGGTAGCCGTGGTAAATACCTAAATGATATAACAGTCTACAAAGCGTTAATATGTACTGGTGGCGGGTGACAGTGTGGTGGAAAATATTACACAAACACATCTACACACTCCCTTCCCCTCCATTAACGCAAGCAGACTTAGAAAACCGCTGCTTATAGTACTGGCGAAAGAAACCATACACTGCAAACGAAATGATGCTTCAAAAAAAATAAATAAATAAAAACAGCGGGCCAGCGATGATAACAGGGACAGCCGGAGCATTAAGGTGATGAAGGAATGATTGGTGGAAGGAGGGTGACAAAAGGAGGAGAGGAAAGGGAAGGAGAAAGGAGGGAGGGATGGTAGAGGACGGGAGGGAAGGGAAGGGATGAGACAGGAGATAGAAGAAAAGGATGATGGGTGGGAAGGAGAGAGGAGGGTGAGATGGGAAGGGAGAGTGATGGTGAACTTTTGAAACACTTCCACCTGGGAATATTGCCAGGGGAGAAGATAAGAAGAGAGAGGAGGGGAGGGGAAACATGGGGCAGGGAGGGAGACGGAGAGAAGGGGATGGGGACAAGTGCGGAAATGAGTTCAGGTTTCATGACTGTTATTCGGCTGGCGTTTGCCAACTGTGTGTCTAAACCGAAATAAAGCCATAACAGGTTCTTGGCGTCAACCACACTGTCCTTCCATCACATTACATCACTGTGTTGTCCTCCTATGCCCCACACCTCACTACACCGTACCATTAACCTCCATTTCACCAACAACAGTGGGAAATAAAATGCTTGCACCAGAAATTACTCGACCGCTAATTACAACCAACTAGCCTTCTTGCTTTACTATCCTTATCCTTCAACATGTAGAATTAGATCTCGTAGTCATAGTCTACTCTGTAACAAACAGCCTCGAAAGGATCATAAGGCCTGTTGCTGTTTGCTTTCCTTTGTACTCCTTTGACTAGGTCACTATGGAAACAAAGGCTGACTGACATGATCCTTCCCCTCCCTCCCCCTGTCCCCTAAGGACACCTACCAACCGTATGATTACAATAAGTACGGACAAACTGTTACTTGGTCAAAGTTCTGATTTTCACTTCCTACATTTTGAAGTATGCCGTAATTTAGCTTCACTGATGGTACCTGATGTTAAATAATACAGTTTTGGAACAACTTATTAGTAGGATAATTTTCTGGGCGAAGTCTGGCAATGTGGCAACGTGATCCCTTTAAACCTGGGAGTCTGAAATTATTTAACCTTATTTCTTATGGATCTGTTTTTTTTTTTTTTCACATGTTTACATGCAATACGTATTTAAAATGGCAAAATGCAGCTTCGTACCCAGATAGCTTACGATACACTAGCATGATTACATTATAAATTCTTTTGATGATTTCCTATGATATCTACATTGATCTGCATATATATAACAGTAAATAACGGTGGTGCACACACGCTGTTAAGTCTGACTCGCATAAAGAACAAATTTTTCAGCAAAGTGCACAATCTAATTAACCATCACTGTGTGTCGCACTCATGAAAGGCGAGTGAATGGGGTGGGAAGGGTACATGAGGGAGGAAGGTTGGTGTGATGGGGGGATATAGCCCCCCCCCCAGGCTAAAACACTACGCTAATTGACACACACACACACACACACACACACACACTTTTATCCCTCTGCTATCGCTGTTTCAGTAACTGTTCTTCTGAACTGTCTACTCGCAACCCTTCTCCCTTTCTTTATACACTGTTTACCGTCTGCCCTTACTGAATAAAAAAAAAATGTAAAGTGGAGATCTGTAGCCTACTGAATAACAACATTTCGTTCTTCTGCAACTTAACAATCCTCAGTAGAACACCCCTCAGAAAAGACCTACACCTCACTCATTCTAATAATTTCCCTTCCCTCTCTTCTTCCTTTAACTTGGAGGCCTTGTCCCCCATCCTCCCTCCATCTTCCTGTTCCTTCACCTTTCTCCCTAACTTTCCTTTCACTGTTTTTCTCCGTCCTCCTTCCTCCCCCGACTCTTCCCCCCTTCCCTCTCCCCACCACATGGGCATCTCAGAGCCCCATCCCTTAATTACCAGATTCAAAGGATTACCAACTCGTATTTTTTGTTACTATGGGATTACACTGAGGTTCCTGACAGTGTGAGTGAGTTACTGTACATGCCGTAACTCTCTCTCTCTCTCTCTCTCTACTTCCATCCTTGTCTTATTCTCTCCCCATTCATTTCTCACTTTCTCCCTCCCTCTCTTTCTCCATCTTCACTCACCCCTGCACTAAGCTTCTTACACCTCCCCCTGTCATAACGCCTGCCTTCCCACCACTTCCCTCTCACACAACCTGAGTCGAGCCTAATATCATTCCTTATAATTCTGTAACATCTTTCTTCCCTCCCTCTTTCTCAATTTTCCCTTTGACCCATGGTTTTCCTCGTCTTTCATTCTATTTATTTACTACTCTGTTCTTTGCGGTGTGTATAGATGTGTGTTTACCTGTAAATTAGTCAGTCTATATACCTGTCTTCCTATCGCTATACACATCCAGTAACTCAATTGTCCTTATAATCCTTCCCTCTCTTCTTTCTTAATAAGGCCGCTTTCCCCTTCACCTCCCTCCTCATCCGGGATTTCCTTCTATATTTGGCTCTTCGTCTTCCGTTTCCTCCGTCCCCTCACGCAACTTCTCCTCTTCAGCTCACTCTTTCCCCACCTTTCCTCCTTCTCTTTGTCGCTATCCTCATATCTGTCGCCACACTTTTCTTGTAACAGTCTTTATATATATATATATGTTTTAATTTTCACTCCTTTTTGGCTTCCCTCTATTAAATATTCCCCTCTTCTCTTCCCTCACTGTTTCCCTACATATCCCTCACGTTCCCTCAATGTTTCACTCGTTCTTTCGTCCAATTTTCATTTTTCGTCCTCTTTAGCCTCCTAGATCATCCCTCCCCTTCCTTCCCCCACTTATCTTGTCTGATCCCACCCCCCCGCTTACACCCCTACACCTATACCAACCCTCTACCCTCTTCTCTTCTGAAACTGTCATCATTTCCCTCTGCCTTTCTTTTCCTTCGCTGTCTCCTGTCTTGTAATACTCCTTGCTGTTCTCCCCTCCATTTCGTCCATTATTATTTTATTTTCGTCAGCTTCACATTATCCCCATCCCATCCCTCCCCCTTTAATCACCCCACACTAATCCCTCCCCCTCTCCCCCTCCTTCAACCACCCAACACTCCCGCTCCCTCCCCTCTCCAGCATGGGGAGGGGAGGGAGACAGTGTCCTTCATCACTAATAATCCAATTAAGTTTCTTCCGTCTCACCTGCCTGTTTTACCCCTACCTGTCCCTGACCTGCGTGGGGGGAGCAGGAAGGGAGGAGGGGGAGGGGTAGGGAGGTGGGAAATCGGAGAGAGAATAAGGTAGGAGGAAGAATGTGATGGAGGGGAGAGGTAGGGGGAGAAAGATAGGGGAAGAAAGAAGGCTCTTGGTATGGGGAAAAAGGGACTGTGTGTGTGTGTGTGTGTGTGTGTGTGTGTGTGTGTGTGTGTGTGTGTGTGTGTGTGTGTGTGTGTGTGTGTGTGTGTGTGTGTGTGTGTGTGTGTGTGTGTGTGTGTGTGTGTGTGTGTGTGTGTGTGTGTGTGTGTGTGTGTGTGTGTGTGTGTGTGTGTAAACCTTTGACAGACTTAGGAGACAAGCAAAAGGGGAAGGGAAGGGAAGGAAAATAAAATGAAATGAATGGAAAGCAAGGGAAGGGAAGGGAAGGGAAGGGAAGGGAAGGGAAGGGAAGGGAACGGAAAGGAAAGAAAGGAAAGGAAAGGAAGGGATGGGAAGGGAAGGGAAGGGAGGTAGGGCTGGAAAGCAAAGTTGAAAGGAGAAGAAAAACCAAAACAGGGCGAGAAGAGAAAGAGAAAGAAGCAAAATGGAGAGTGAAAAAAAGGAAAAATTACGTGGGTGTAGGAGGGATGATGAAAAAAAAATATGGGAGGAAAGATGGTGCAGGAAGTATGGGAAAAAAAAGAAAAAACGAGAGAGAGAGAGAGAGAGAAATGAAGGGAATAAATGAGGGGATGGGGAGGTAACCTGGGGTCTCCATCACCTCATTATAATAGTACAGATTACAAGGACTCTCTCTCTCTCTCTCTCTCTCCCCTACTGAAATGAAAATGGCCTTACAACCTTCACGTACATGCACTCGAAAAAATCCGCACAAATAAATACACACATATATATATAACCACACACACACACACACACACACACACACACACACACACACACACACACACACACACACACACACGTGCTTGTTAACCTATGCTGCCTTTCAATACTCAAGTCTGAAGTACACTATAATGACCGGTGTAGTGAGGGAGGGAGTGGGGGAGGGGGCTGAATGGGGGCAGGGTGTGGTGTGGTTTGTACTTGATTTATTATTTAAGGATGTGAACCACTACCATTCCCATCCCCCACCATGCCTTCCATAACGCAGGGAAATAATTGACACGGTAGTTAAGTTTTCTTCAGTAAAGTTGGAGTACAGTAACATCGCTTCACAGTTATGTTGGGTTTGGTTAGGTTGGGTTGGGTTTGGAATAGGTAAGTTTGGTTGTTAGGATAAAACACACACACACACACACACACACACACACACACACACACACACACACACACACACACACACACACACACACACACAGAAAGGGGGGGTTAACTACAAACAACAATTAGCAATAAAAAAAAGGTTTTGTAAGGGTCCTGGTGACAGAGAGAGAGAGAGAGAGAGAGAGAGAGAGAGAGAGAGAGAGGGTTAACAACAAACAACAATTAGAAATAAAAAAAGTTTTTGTAAGGGTCCTGGTGACAGACTAGTTAATAATGCAGCATCGTATTTCAAAACGTCCACAACAAGCATACAACGACACAAACCAAACCATAAGCAAGTAAACAGAACGGAAATAAACCATGCTTTAGTGTGTTTGCAAGCGTGGAGTTTGGAGACGACGGATGGACAGAGAGAGAAAAAAACAATTGAAGGAGGGAGTAGCAACAAATAGTATCAACTTCAGCCACTATGGATGGGAAGTAAGGTGGCGGGGGAGGGGGGAGGGACAAGAGCTAAAACTGTCTAAATCTTTGTGCGAGTGTGTGGATGATAAAATCATAAGTTAGAGCCAGACGGACCCAGACTGGTGCTATCGGCCACAAGTTACCTTCTTTTATCATCCCCACACACTGCCTCTCGGTGCTGTGAACTATTTCTTACTGTTTGTGGGTGTTATTTCTTTGCTCTTTATCATGCAGCGACCACAGTGAATCTCAAGCTACATGTAGTGTGGGATTTAACACACGCTGTCTCAACCATAATGCATTCCTGATTTTCATCACAAAAGAGGTCTGGTAAGTCAAAGATGAATAGGTAAGTGGAAGCAATGAAGCGATGGTGTGGACTGCATCACCACGTTCACCATGAATGAGGCTTAGTAAATTAAAAATATGAGGGTGAGTACAATGCAGTTATGGTGTAGCAAACGTCACTATTTTCGCCACAAAAGATGCTTAGTAAGTCAAAGATAAGACGGTGAGTGTGTGTAGCGCAGTGATGGTGCAGCCAGTGTCACCAATTTCACCACAGAAGTTTGGATGCATAGTAAATCCTAGATGAAAGGGTAAGTGTGTATAGTGCAGTAATGTTGTACAGTATAGTCAGCGTCACCAACACAGAGATTAACACTTACCAGTTCAACACAGCTCCTTCACCCACTGGTCAAGTTCCACCCAGTCAGACAGACGTGCTGGACACACCACACGAAGGTGGTCAACACTCTGAAACAAACATGATTCTGCTGAGGACAAGCTTTTATGACACGTAAAATAATAACACTTAAATCACCATCGACCTCCGCCAGAGTGGCTATTAATATCCTGTAGAAGAGTTGAGGTGCTAAAAAAGGTAATTCATTGATCGTCACCACCAGGGCAGCAGGTTGAGTAATTACCTGGTTATGATGGAAAAGGTGGGGGTATTTCAGAACATGTTGCAAAAGGACACGCATAATACTATTTCCACAGGAGCAATACACACACACACACACACACACACACACACACACACACACACACACACACACATTCCACCAGCACGTCACACCACAGCGTCTGTGTCACATACTTGTGGCTTTAGGGTTGAATTCATTTGCATACGTTAACAACAGTAAGTGGCGCCGCGGGGGAGGGAGATAAACATACAGGGAGCATAAATACGACATGTAAGGCAAGATAAACATATAGAGAGCATAAGTAAAACAGATAAGGCAAGATAACGTATATATATAAACGGTAAACATATATCAGTGAGATAAGGGAACGCACTCGCTTAAACTCCATTAGATGAAGCTGATACACATAAAACTTCATTAAAAACGCTTAGCGCAATCCAGCTGAGTATATTCCAGTGATTCTGAACAGTTAATTAACAATAAAATCAGAAGAAATAAAATAAAGAAGAAATAAAATAAAAAGAAAAAAATATGCAAGAACCAATAATAAACCAGCCAGTGTGACTCGTTCCGCAGGTGTGGACAAAATACACGACATTAATGTGCTGTAATTTATGGTGGGCCAAGAGGTGTACGTAAGAGATGAGACAGGGACAATAATTTCACACAAAAAATGCACCAACACTTGCACCAACACTTCTACACCAACATTGCTACACCAACACTTGCACCAACACTCCTACACCAACACTTGCATCAACACTGCTACACCAACACTTGCACCAACACTGCTACACCAACACTTGCACCAACACTGCTACACCAACACTTGCATCAACACTGCTATATACACCAACACTTGCACCAACACTGCTACACCAACACTTGCACCAACACTGCTACACTAACACTTGCACCAACACTGCTACACCAACACTTGCACCAACACTGCTACACTAACACTTGCACCAACACTGCTACACCAACATTTGCACCAACACTGCTACACAAACACTTGTACAACACTGCTACACCAACACTTGCACCAACACTGTTACACCAACACTTGCACCAACACTGCTACACCAGCGAAGTGGAGGTGTTGCCTGGGGTAGTGGCGGCGGCCGCGGTGGTGATGGTAGTTCATTAGTGGTGTGGGGGTTGAGTGCCCTGGTGTGTCCTCCACGGGACATTTATGGGCCCGGGTCTGCCTGTCTGGGAGCTTGGGAAGGCAGGGGTGAGGGTGGGGGTTGCTATGGGTGAAGACGCAGTGGCTAGGGCAGGTGGCACCAGCAGGTGGTATGGTGACTGTGGGTGAGGGCGTAGGGGTCGGGGTTAGCTATGAGGGAGGACGCAGTGGGTGGGTTATATAGGATAAGCAGGTGGTGTGGCAAATGTGGGTGGGGGTGTGGGGTGTGGGGGGTTGCTATGGGGTGAGAATGCAGTGGATGGGTTGGGCGGGGTTAGAATGTGGTGCAGTAACTAATAAAGATAATTGTACTGGATATCCACATCGTTGGTCGCTTCATCTTAAATCTTTCACTACCAGACGTGCTTATGGAGCTCAGTAAACCCGTGTGGCAGGACCAAGGTGAAAACTGTCATCATACCGAATGGGTTGACTGGGGTTCCTGTCAATTCCTATATTTATGGTCTAGGAAACTGATGGGTGAGATTATTCAAGGTCAGAACTATTCTCACGGTCAGAACTTGGGTCACGGAAATTTACACACAAATATACATCTCTCTAATGCAAGACTTTACCGTTACTCCCAGTCCTTCATGTATGCAGCAGGTCAGCTCCGAAACTATTTTCCTCTGTCTGTATCTCCTACTGCCTATGACCTCCAGTCTTTCAAAAGCAGTGTGTCCAGGTATCTCGAAATGAAATGATCTTGGATTGGTTCTCTATTATTTTTTTTTTCTTGGAGGGGAACAATCTTTTGGGGTTCTGACCTCAGGTTCCTTCTTCCTTGCATTAAAAAAAAAAAAATCTTTATCTATTCTTCCATCTTCCTCACCCTCACTTTCATTTTCCTTTCCAGATACTCTACTATTTCACCTTCCCTCCCCTTTTCATTTCCTCTTCTCTTCCGTCCTCTCCGTTTCAATTTCCCCGTTTCTCTCACATTTCTCCCCCCCCCCTTTTCTCTCTCTCTCTACCTGCCTGCCTGCCACTCTACCCATCAAGCCAACCTTGCAGCATCTTACTTACCAATCTTGTATCTGTCCACCGATCTGCCAGTCTTCTC
>NC_136995.1:16831700-16857422 GCF_032717465.1 Coenobita brevimanus
CCCTCCCTGTCCCTCCATCCTCTTCCACCTTCATAAATCTACTGGATGCCTTTTCCTCTCCCTCCATAGAGTTTTTACACGCCCCATCCCCTTCCAGGCTTCCAGCTTCCATAGACTCACGCAAAGCTTCTTATAAAATCCCCTAAGGAAATGCCAAACATTCTTCCAGCCTTCCCCGTATAATATTTTTAACGTAAAGGGAACAGTGGGCAGCAATTCCCTGTATGACACGGCTCGAGTCATTAGTACAAGGAAAATGAATAAATGGGGGACTTGTTCATTATGTAAGTGGCAGGGAATGAACATATAGGGCTGAGCGTAGGCTGAGGAAATGTAGAAGAGAACAGGGAAAGGGGGGTATTTATAGCTGGATTGTGAAAAGCTGACAAGATTGAGTAAATGGATCACGATGAAACGGAATGTCCGTATCTCAACTTGTCCACTGACGAGTAGAGCGAATATCACTGAAACTGTATGGCGTTATCTTTTTGTCAATCATTAAGTCACACGCAGACGATAAAGTTACTGTCATTTCCCAGCCAAAAGAAAAACATTACAGACGAAAACAAGTGAAGGGAGGGAAATAACAGGAGGGGAAAACTGGTGTCTTAGATAAAGAGCACAACAAGAGAATATTATATTGAAGAGTGAAAATAAGAAGTTTGTGAAGAAATAAGGAGGGTGTACGATGACAAAGAGAAGACGTAAGAACAGATGAAGACTACGGGAGACATCATCATCATCATCATCATCATCATCATCATCATCATCATCATCGGGAAACAGGAATACGCAAACACAAATAAAGACCACGCTGAGGTAATATGCAGGTAGAAAGGCATTACGGATAAAGTGTGAGTGTGCAGTCGAATAAAAAGCGTGTCATTAAGGCAACAGCGAGGCAGGGGTGAGGCAGGATGTTAGTCAGGCAAACACACATTCAGGCACGGCAGGCAGGTAGGCAGACACACTTCCAAGAAAGGTAGGTACGTATTCAGACAAGGAAACACAGATGCCTTCACATAAATGCCATCACATCAGTTACACGTATAATTATCTACGCTTCTATCATCACTGGTGTTATAATTCCCTCAGTGAACACCAGTTATAAAAAAGATCATAACCACCAACACACACACCTTCCCCTCAATCACAACCACTTTCCCCTTGCTCTCAGTATCACAACATTCATCTCATTCCCTTACCTAGCACAATTTCCCGGCTGTAAGAAGGGCCAGTGTCCAGAAAGATTAGTTCTGAGTTAGGCTAATTAAACACCATATTAAGTGACGAAAGTATCAGCGAGAAGTTCCAATCTCTACACCAAATGGGAAGGCTTCGAGCTGTATTCAACTTATAAACATACTATTAAAACTTGGATTTATAAAAGGGTATAGGATCTACTTTTGTGTGTTTTGATTCTTACACTTAACAGGAGAATCGTCCCACCTCCCTTCCTTAATATTCATCATACTGTTGTCACTTACCTATGCCATCACATCATCATTCTTATCCATATTTCCACCAACATTCTTACCACAACCACCATCCAGGTCTGTAACTCCACCGCTACGCTGAGCATCAAAATCCTTATAGTCACCAAAAATATTATACCAACATACACAACTTCCATATCACCACCATCACCTATAACCACATTTTACCACATCATCACCTCTTTCTACCACTACCACCACCACCACCACATTTTCCTCTCCGAGAGTAAATAAAACTGTTTGAGGAGTCAGCTTGTGTGTGCCAAGCCTCTCTTTTCCTACGTCTCACCTCTCCTGTTCCCTCTTTTTCCTCTCCCTACCCACCATCATCACCAACTCACTGATCCCTTCCTCTTTCTTCTTTCACTCCATCTAGTATCTTTTCCCTCATCACTCCCTATAACTCCCTCCCCTTCTCTCCATCTCTCTCCATTCAATATCACCTCCCTGTCTTTCATTTACATCACCAACTCACTGAACCCTTCCTCTATCTTCTTTCACTCCATCTAGTATCTTTTCCCTTATCACTCCCTATAACTCCCTCCCCTTCTCTCCATTCAATATCACCTTCCTGTCTTTCATTCCTTTCACTCTCCACCCACCACGATCATCATCTGCCTACTCCTCACTACATGTCATTTCTTCTTCCATCTCCCCCCGTCGGCCAATTATCGTCATTTCTTTCTTTCCTCTTCTCCTTTCCTCTCTCCCCCTCTAAACAAACCATCAACTCCACACTTCCTCTCATTCCTTCCTCTTTCCCTTTTTTTCTATTCATTTTATCATTACCTATACCATTCTCATCCTTTCCTCTTCCAATCTTTCCACCCATCATAATCATCATCCTTCCCCTCCCTCTCATTCCCTCATTGTCCCCCTCCTCACTCCTCTTCAGCTCTTGACTCCCTGGTTTATGGTAAGATATGGAGAATTCTGTGTATTATACAAATCAGTTTCTGTGAGGTATTCGATGGCTCAGATTTATATCCTGTTGGTTTTCCTTTGGCGAATTTCAGTTTTGAGACGTATGCACTTATCATATTTATTTCTGATTTTATTTTTCATTGTGTGCTTGTGAAGTTTTTATCATAACACTTCAATCTTGATGGCTCAGATTTATTTCCTGTAGGTTTTCCTTTGGCAATTTTCAGTTTTGAGACGTATGCATTTATCACACTTATATCTGATCTTTTTTCATTTCGTACCTGTGAGGTTTTTACCATAACACTTTAATCTTCGGCACTGCAATGGAAAACAACATTACGATTGCAATTCCATTCTCGCAAGTCCTGTCAACCCATTCGCTCAGTAGCATAAAGTTATCCTATCCTCCCTTCACTCCTCCATCCCTCCTTTTTCAATCTTCCCCACATGATCTCAGATAATATCAAACTCTCTGGTGTGAGTATATGGGGCTAAACATAAACTGACAGAAAAAGAACCAGTCAATTTCGAGTGACTGTCAGAAAAGTATGACAAACTCTAGGTAAAAGTAATATCATATGCTCATCATCAGCAGAAACATTTAGCTTTTTTTTTTTGGGGGGGGGGGAGAGAGAGAGAGAGAGAGAGAGAGAGAATGTGACTGGTAGTAAAGTTTGGAGAAAAAGTCCCAATTGAATATTCTGAAATCATCGAGGGAAGAAAAATATTCTGATTCAATTTCTCGCTCTGAGGTCTAAGTCAGTCAGCCGAGGGGGGGGGGGGAAGGGGAGGTAAAGAGGAATGGGAGAAGGAAGGAAAGAAAATACGAGGTGAAAAAAGCACTGAAGCAAAATAATACGGTAAGAGGAAATAGGGAGCTGGGAATAAAGACGAAAGGGATGGAAAGATAATAGGATAATTGCACACACACACACACACACACACACACACACACACACACACACACACACACAATTTTATCATGTAAGCTCCTAAAGGTCATGTCAAGAGTTCCAATATTATTCTCTGAGCTAAACCTTTACTCGCTTCCTACTCACGGGTCAAGAGAGGATATAATGACAGCAGAAAGAAATAAAGAAACGTATGAAGAAAACGAGAAAATAAGGACGGAAGAAACATGAGCAGAGAAAGAGAATATAAACCATCTATCAACCTACTGAAAAAGAACTATAATCCTCTGCTGGTTAAAGTGAATGATCTGTGTGTGTGTGTGTGTGTGTGTGTGTGTGTGTGTGTGTGTGTGTGTGTGTGTGTGTGTGTGTGTGTGTGTGTGTGTGTATTGAAAATCAAGGAACATATCTACCAGCCTATACTCACAGTCGGATTAAAAAGAAAAAAAAATCTGGTGGTTCCTGTTACACCTTCCATTTTCCTGTATACCTTAAGTTCCCCTTCGTTCTTCCTTCTCCACCTCTGTACTTCTTCCACGCACTTCACCCTCGTCGTCAACTTTCACTGATAATTACTGAGCATCTGTCGTGGTCCTACGTTATATGAAAATGGTTTTAATAGTGTCCATTTTCGTTTGTTATTATCACGTTCTCCATTTTTATTTTCCACTGCGTCATCATTTTCTTTTCCATATCTAGTCTCTCACTTTCTCCTCTTCACTTTTTCCTCTGCATCTCCCTCCACCTCCTCCTCCTAGTAATTTTCCCTCACCCTCTTTGTTTTTGCTCTTTTTTCCCCATCCTCTCCCTTTCTCTCGCTCGCTGTCCTCTTTCCCCGCCCTCCGCCTGGTGCCAGCAAACAGCCATCAAATCTCCCTCAACAGCCTTCCCGGGAGAGAGGGTCTTATATACGGCAAAAGGACCCTCTTTACATATATTTCACATTTTTCTCTGTAGAGGGGCGCCTTCACGTGGCGGCACCGACATAACTGGGGGTTCAAGTGCCAGGTTATACTAATGTCTCTCAGCTGTTTTCCTATCCTCTGAATGAAGGATGTCTTTCACCAGTTTCTCCCACATTTCCATCACCCTTTCATCCTTCCATAAGTTTCTCCTCCTTTCCTCTATCTTTTGCCTATTCCTCATGCTTCTCCTGTTTCCTTTTGTCCTCTAAGACACAGGTAACAAAGCTATTTACTTTCCCCACTCTCTTCCTTTCCTTTTCTCTCCCTTTCGATCCTCTTCTTCCCACTTTCGTTCTCTTCATTCCCTTCCCATGTTTCGTCTCAGTCCTTTCCCCTTCCGTCTTTCCTTTCCCCTCTTTCTTTTCCTCCTTTCCTTTCTCCTCTTTCTTTTCCTCCTTTCCTTTCTCCTCTTTCTTTTCCTCCCTTTCTCCTCTTTCTTTTCCTCCCTTTCTCCTCTTTCTTTTCCTCCCTTCCTTTCTCCTCATTCTTTTCCTCCTTCCTTTTCTCTCTCCCTCCATATACGCTGCCTTCTGCATTTCCCTCTCTAAGTATATTTTCCCTCAAAAAATTTTCCATCTTTCCACTGATCTCTCCTTGTTTCCCTTCCTCTCTCCTTTCCTCCACTTTCTCTATTTCCTCTCTCCTTTCCTCCACTTTCTCTATTTCCTCTCTCCTTTCCTCCACTTTCTCTATTTCCTCTCTCCTTTCCTCCACTTTCTCTATTTCCTCTCTCCTTTCCTCCACTTTCTCTATTTCCTCTCTCCTTTCCTCCACATTCTCTGTTTTCTCTCTCCTTTCCTCCACTTTCTCTGTTTCATCTCTCCTTCAGATATCGCTCATTATTACTCATTAACTATTCTTCCGTCCTTCTATCTTACGTCCCAGTCAGATTCTACACTCTCCTCTCTCCCTCTCACCTCTCCCTTTTATCTCCCTCCCTCTCTCCCTCCAAATATTCTCTCCCTGTGGTCTCCCTCCGTTATTGCTTATCGGTACTTGCTCTGATATATGTACTTTCTTCTCTCTGTATTCCTCCTCAAAATCTTTCTCTCTCCTCTCTATTTATTTCTTCGCTTCCTCCTTCTGCTCTCTCTCTCTCTCTCTCTCTCTTGCAAGCACCGCCTCTCATTATTTACATCATATCATGTACCAGTTTGGCCACAACCATAACAAACCCTGCGTGCGTGGGGGTAAATGAGTGTGTGTGTGTGTGTGTGTGTGTGTGTGTGTGTGTGTGTGTGTGTGTGTGTGTGTGTGTGTGTGTGTGTGTGTGTGTGTGTGTGTGTGTGTGTGTGTGCGCGACTTGATGTGCGTGTGTGATGGTCGTTGTTGTGTGCGTGTGTTGGTGAGGGGAGGTCAAGCGTATCCAGTTGCTTTTGTGTGTGTGTGTGTGTGTGTGTGTGTGTGTGTGTGTGTGTGTGTGTGTGTGTGTGTTCTGAGTTTATATGTAAATGTATTTTCCTTTGTATCAGGGTCTAGCTAAAGTGATATTTATATGAATGCAATGTTTATCACCGCATGCCTGAAAACTGCCGTTGCAATAAAGACAACAGTATCAACAACAATAATTAGAAAGCTTAAGCAATGCCTGTTATAAGCAACAAGATAATATTAAGCTTTAGCAGTAATAAAAAAGAAAATATGTAAATACAGTAGTTTTCTTTATCATGCCACTATCATTAGTCTCATTCTCTCCGCAAATCAATTAACTGCTAATCAGTGTTTTTATAATTCATGATAATCAGGAACGATAAATTAACCAAGCAGGTGAGATTCTTTTTCTATCTCACTAACGGCGCGACAGTGAGAGGCAATCACAGTGTTTAATGACTACTATTATATCAACGTCCTTTACCGAGAGCCATAAGAAGCATGCCAAGTCAGAGCGGCGAGGGGAAGAATTTATAACCTGATGCACTGGGAATTAATGAACACAAAATAATTCCCTTATCTCTTTACTACTTTTTCTTCCTTTAATACCTCGATTTCTCAGGTACTTTAATATCCAAACATTACAGGGGGAGTTTATTAGCTTCCTTTATTCCGGGTAAAGACAAATATCATTACTAGACAATGGCAAACCTCCCACTGTTTGAAGGCTAATACATGGCCATCTATATTGTCTAAGTACCCCCACCCATCAGTCACAGTTTTCCAGCAACACCAATACTAAAGGGCATAATTTTCCTCTACCTTTTCTTCATGTGAACAGTTAAAACACCTTATATTCGAAAAAAAAAAAAAAAAATTACTATCCAGCCTTTAAATATATCACTAAATCAGTCGCTATGATATTATTGTTCTTTCTTTTTTCCCCCTGCAATTTCTTACCACCTTCCCCCAGCGCTCACACACACACACACACACACACACACACACACACACACACACATCTACTCCGTATTATGCTTTAACTCCCCTCTACTGCAGCGTCAGCATCTTTCTCTAGCATCTTAATTCACAAATGTTAAAATGTAAACTTGTAAAAAAAAAAAAAACTATCCTGCCACTGCACTATACATCATCTTTTTATTCTGTTTTCTCTCTCCTTCCTATCTGCATCCTCTGTTTTGCCCTCCAACCTTCTCTTCTGATATTTTCCCCCAGTTCATCCGTCTCTTCTCCCTCCCTGTTTTTACTGTGTGTTTTTCCTCCTTGGCTTCACACACTGCCTTCACCAGCGTCATGCCTGCCTCACCAACCCACCTCACCCCTCACTGTAACCTTGGCCCGGACACCCTACACACAATACTGCATACACCCAGATATATAACTGAGTGGACTTTTGTTCCCCCTCCTCCTTACCCTACCCTACCCTACACACACACACACACACACACACACACACACACACACACACACACACACACACACACACACACACACACACACACACACACACACACACACACACACACACACACACACACACACACACACACACTCTCTCTCTCTCTCTCTCTCTCTCTCTCTCTCTCTTGCAAGCACCGCCCGCCATTATTTATATCGTATCATGTACCGGTTTGGGAACAACCAAAATAGAGCCTGAGTGTGTGTGTGTGTGTGTGTGTGTGTGTGTGTGTGTGTGTGTGTGTGTGTGTGTGTGTGTGTGTGTGTGTGTAATTCACCGGGTCGGTCAGGATCACTTGATGGTCGTGATCGTCAGCTTTTACCCTCCCGGAAGGGAGCTGAGAGCTCATATAGTCCGATCTAAGGGCAAGGCTGTGACCTTCACACAAGCACACACCCGTCCTCTTGCTCAAGGGGGACAGTAACCACCCACTTCGTCAGTGAAACTTTTCGCAACCTGAGCGAGGCGCGAACTCCCGTCCACCAGTTGGCAAGCGAGAACGTTACCACTGCTACCACTGCACTGTGTGTGTGTGTGTGTGTGTGTGTGTGTGTGTGTGTGTGTGTGTGTGTGTGTAAAAACAGAGGGTGAGTGTAGATTACTGTGCTGGTAGGTATGTGTTTTATGTGAAAGTTATGTGTGTGTTTTATGTGAAAGCTGTGTGTGTGCGTGTCTTTATGCTGCCTGTGTTTTCCTTTGTGTTAGTGTGTACAAAACGCGTTCTTTGTGTGCGTCTGAAATTTAAAACAGCTGTGTAAATAACTATCAACGAAAACTAGCAACGCAAAAATACCACTACCAACACCACTACCACCACCACCATCACTATCACCACCAACACACCACCACTACCACCACAAAGACCACTACCACCACCACTACCACCACCAACAACAATAACGTGGGAACAATGGCGGCTTTCTCCGCATATTCGACTTAAATAAAACAATAATTAATAAGCATAAGTGCATGTAATTTTCATCCCAGAACAAAAGCAAGAACCAAGGGCTAGACGCATACAAAATCCTCCCCTCCTGAGAACGCTGAACAAAATAAAGCCAGTAACCAAATACCAGAGACATCCCATCATTATGTTCCCTCATCATCCCACCGCCATTAGTCTCACCCGATAATAAATTACGTAGCTGCCATTAAACGTTTTTATCATTCCTAACAAACATCAACAATACACTTTTCAATCATGCACAGTATTCTCCCCCCTCATAATTAACGCCTCACTGGCAGCCAATCATAGTGTAATTTATGATCTCTTTACCTTTGCTTGCAGGTTACGTTTTATGATGATCAGAGTCACTTCCTTCACTGACTGTCGTGAGAGTATTATGGCTTTATGTTTAGCGAAAGACCAGATGTTCCTCGTACTTTTAAAGACGATTTCCCAACTTCTTACCTTTGCTGCTTTTCTTGTTGCATAAAACTTTTAATGGCACAAATGCCAGTATCAAATTGTCAATCATTTTCCTTAATCACCTACATTTCACTGATCTGTGAATCTTTCTTCTTGTCTTATTTACTTTATAAATAAAAGTAACCCACACTCGAACGCAAACCTCATCATCAATCTCTCACTTTATTATCACAGTTTAATTTCTAGGAATCTCTTTTTTTACACAACTTCCTATAAATTTTCATTAACCCCAAATATACTTTCCATAATAAATGATTATAAAGCCTTTATCTTATTACTGTACTTCAATGTCTTACTTTGGCGTGTCACTCATTCCTCAATGATGTTCATAAATGTTAACTTCTGGCAAACTAACTTTTTTCTTATACTCTCCCATCGGATTTTCCCTTTATCTTATATCATCCTATTTTTTCTCTGCCTTCTGCCCTACACACACTGGCTCTACCACCGTCGTGTTGTGTCTCGATGCCCCGCCCTATCCCTCCTCACTCAACCTTTACCCCCAGCCTGACCTTGGCCCTGGGATCCACACACAAACATTACCTACCCAGAGAAACACATTTTGCGAATCTCTACTCACCCCCAACCCTCCCAGCTCTCTCGTTGGCTCCCTCTTTCTCGTGTCGTCTTTCCAGCTCCCTTCTTTTATCACACTGATCTCCTCTCTCTATTCCTTATATTCTTGTTTGTTCTCCTCTTTTTATCCTTGTTTTCTTGTTTGCCCTCCTCTCTCTCTTCCTTGTATTCTTGTTTGCTCTACTCTCTTTATTCCTTATATTCTTGTTTGCCCTCCTCTTTTTATCATTATATTCTTGTTTACTATCATCTTTTTATTCCTTACATTTTTATTCTCACCTCTCTTTATTCACTGTATTCTTGTTTGCTCTCCTCTCTTTATTCTTTGTATTCTTGTTTGCGCTCGCCTCTTTTTTCCTTATATTCTTATTTGCTCTCCTCTCTTTACTCCTTGCATTCTTGTTCGAAAGACAACTATCTAAGGACAAACGCATCTACAAAGCAGGACGTCGACTGAGCAATTCTTGGTTACCGCCAGACGATTTTATACAACTGAGGGATAGGCCTGTGGGACAAAGGGTTATTAAAAGGCCCGATCAGAAACACGTATCTCTATAACAGTACTGCCAGTGTTCATTTGCATGGCTGAAATATTCCTGCCCTTAGCTGCGATGATGACTCCTCTCTCTTATGACTTCCTCGTGCTTTTATTCTCCCTCTTCTCGTACCTCCTCCTCCTCCTCACCTCTTTCTCTTGTCAGTCTGTCTGTATCTTGCCCTTTTCCTCCTCCTCCTCCTCCTCACCTCTCTTTCTCTTGTCAGTCTGTCTCTTGCCCCTCTCCTCCTCCCCCTCACCTCCTTCTCTTGTCGGTCTGTCTGTCTCTTGCCCTTCTCCTCCACTTCCTCTTTCTCTTGTCAGTCTGTCTGTCTCTTGCCCCTCTCCTCCTCCACTTCCTCCACGTTATGTTCACAGACTTCCCATTAACTCAATGTACCGGTTTATAATGTCATGCCGTAACTATTATTTTATTTGTTTACTTTCTTTTTCAGGTTACTCTATCGAGTAGCTTATAGATAAAGTATTATAGAATGTGACTTTTCCTTTCCAATGTTTCCTATAAAATTTCCATGTCAGTTTTTCCATGCTGCATGGTGGTTTTTCTCACTTTTTCCTGGAGGGTTTGGTGGTGGGGGGAGCCTTCTTGCTTTACTATCCTTATCCTTCAGCATGTAGAGTTAGATCTTGTAGTCATAGTTTTCTCTAACAAGCAGCCTCGAAAGGACCATAAGGTCTGTTGCTGTTTGCTTTCCTGTGTAATCCTGCGTAATCCTCACCTCTTTCTCTTGTCAGTCTGTCTGTCTCTTGCTCCTCTCCTCCCCCCCTCCTCCTCCACTCTCCTCGCCTCCCTCTTTCAGGCCAATCAGTCTCTTCTCCCCTCTTCCTCCTCCTCTCTTCCTCCTCACCTCCCTCTTGTCAGTCTGTCTGGTCGTCTTCGCGTGATGGTGAGCGAAACCCAGAGGGAAATGTTCCACCTGATTAACTCCTTCCACAGTGTCTCGTCTCTCGCTCACATTGTCTTGCCTTGGGTCGTACTCACAAATTTTCCCCAGCCTTAGTGTGGTTAAGACTCTTTTGTTTATATTTTTACCTTTATACCACCAAACACTTCACAACCTAAACTGACTGAAAAATAAAGCGGCAATAATGACCAAACAAAATAATTCCTGATAGTGATAGTAAAGAATAGTTTAATAAATCAGTTAAGTTCCTTCCTGAATACTCATCCTGGTCACTCACTCAGCCAGACTCATTTGTATTCACCTCGTGCAGATGGCGAGATGGGGGGGAAGGGACGAGGGAGAGAGCGGTGATGATTGAAGAATTGGTGACGATGAGATAGAGGAGGAGGATGGGCAGGACAAATAAGGTAATGGGTAAAGGAATGAAGGGATTGGTACGAAATTGTGGATGAAGAAAATGGGAAAGGAATAAAGAGGGGGAGATGACTAAATGGGGTAAGGAAGAGGAAAAAGGTGGGAGGTGAAACAATGAAGAAATTTAAGCTGAAAACAGAGAGAGAGAGAGAGAGAGTGTGTGTGTGTGTGTGTGTGTGTGTGTGTGTGTGTGTGTGTGTGTGTGTGTGTGTGTGTGTGTGTGTGTGTGTGTGTGTGTGTGTGTACTCCACGATAATGGGCTGAAGTTAGTGACTAGGAGTTTGTTTGGTGGTGTTAATATTTGCCTGTATGTAATCAGCTTATTCTTTAATGTTTGTATGTTCAGTGTAGGTAATGATGTAACTGTGCTTCACCGTGAGTATATGAGTGTAGGTGTACTTTGTCAAATCAGTGTTATTTGTGTGTTGTGTGTCGGCCGGGTTGGCTACTGCTCTCTCTCTCTCTCTCTCTCTCTCTCTCTCTCTCTCTCTCTCTCTATCAATCAATCAATCAATCAATCATTTCCTGTGGCACCCTCGGGGATGCATAGGGCCTCGATGAACTCACACCACCACATCCTATTTTGTGCTAACTCCTCAAGATCTCCCCAACACTCATCTCCAACTTCCCGTCTCATTGTCCTCACCCACGTCTCTTTTGGCCTTCCTCTACCTCTCCTACCAAGTGCCACCCACCCTGGTGTACCTCGTACTATTCCCTGTCTCCTATACACATGTCCTAGCCACTTCCATCGTGAAAACCTAACATATTCATTGACCGGCTGCAATCCCGTTATTTCTCTAATTCTACTATTTGGTATCCTTTCCCACCACTTAACTCCTAATATTCTTCTAAGTGCTTTGTTTTCAAACACCAAGAATTTATTTTCCATAGTCACTGTGCTGTACCAAGACTCGTGTCCATAAATTAAGATACTCCTAACCATTACCTTATAAAGTTTGATTTTTGTATGCACAGAAAAATTGTTATTATTCCAAATATTTTTAAGCATTCCCATTGCCTGATTAGCCTTCTTTAACCTTTCCTCGAATTCAAAGTTCAAAGAACCATCCTTGGCTAAATAAGTACCTAAATATTTAAACCTATCAACTTGCTTTACAACCATACCTCCAATTACACATTCCTGCGCATTTTCCATATTCATATTGATTATTTCAGTTTTTCCACAATTAATAACCAAACCCACCTTGCGACCTTCACTCACCAAACAGTCCAACACTCTCTGCATCTCTTCTGGCCCATCACAAATCAAAACTATATCATCTGCATAATCTAAATCCAAAAGTTTCCTGTTCTCTCCCCAAAGTATACCTGCACCGGTTTCTGTTCCAACGCGTTTCATAATGTAATCAATGACCAATATAAATAGTAAAGGCGATAGAACACCACCTTGAATTACTCCGGACTTGACTTCAAATGAATCACTCAGACAACCATCAACCATCACTTTACAAAATGTGTCCTCATGCATGTTCATAATGACCCTCACAAACTCCTCTGGTATTCCATAATGTCTCATGATCTTCCCCATAGTCTCTCTCGAAACACTATCAAAAGCCTTTTTCAAAATCAACAAAACAAAGACTTAACGGTACTCTTATTTCATTAACTTGCTGCATCAAATGCCTAACTATAAAGATCTGATCATTGCAACCACGTCCCTTTCTAAAACCAGCCTGTTCATCCCTCAGAATACCCCCAACCACCGGCTCCAACCTATTTAACAACACTCTACTGAAAACTTTCAAAGCTATCGGTGACAAAGAGATTCCCCTCCAATTACCACATTCACTCAGGTCTCCCTTCTTCGGAACTTTAACAATTACACCATTCTTCCAAACTGATGGTAGTAACCCCGTCACCCATATCTTATTGAATAGCTTGGTCAAGATCATTATTAATCTATCCCCCTCCACTTTAAACATTTCCGGAAATAAACCATCCTCCCCTGGTGCCTTATTATTCTTTAACTGTTTTACTGCTTTCTCCACTTCTGCAAGCCTCAACTCTCCTGTTTCTATATTTAAATCTTCCTGAGCAGACGGTATATCCTCTTCTGGTGGTATTGGTCTATTAAGAACTGTCTCAAAATGCTCTTTCCATCTATTTTTAATATCTCCATCTTTGGTCAAATAATTTCCTTCCCTGTCTCTAACTGGTATTTCCTTGCGTTTACCTGCATTACCACTCAGTTCTCTAATCGATTCATATGCTATTCTTTGACTCTGTCCATCATTTTTGTTTATTAAGATTTCAGTCTCTGCAACCTTTTCATCCACACATCTTCTTTTATCTCTCCTAGCTAACCTTCTTACTTCTGAATTCAAACTCCAGTACGCAGCTCTTGCTAATTCAATCTCTCGTTCATCAACGCATTGCATCTCACTCCTCAATTTAGCCTCACCTCTCTTTTTTATCATATCCCACGTTTCCTCTGATATCCATTTCTTTCTCCTGAATCTATGTCTCCTTCCAATCGTACATTCAGCAGTCTCATGCAAAACTTTGTTCACATCCTCCCACATCTCATCTACACTTCTCTCCCCCTCTTCCAACGTTTCCAACACCAAAAACCTATTTCTGCATTCTAATCTGAATTCCTCCTTTTCTTCTCCTTCCCTTCTAAGCTTAACAATATCGTATCTACCAACACCAGATTTTTCCTTCTTCTGATTTTTAAGTTTAAACCTTATTTTTGCAATGCTGAGTTGATGGTCACTACCAATATCCGCTCCCCGTTTAACATGAACATCTAGCAGAGAACTTCTATGCCTCCTACTGATAGCGATGTGATCAATCTGATTTTTATATTTTCCACACGGCGACACCCAAGTTGTCTTGTGTATATTGCAATGCTGAAAGAATGTGCCCCCGATGACTAAGTCATTTGCTAGACAGAAGCTTCCAAACCTCACTCCGTTTTCACTCATCCTACTACCAACTCCCATCTTACCCATACATGCCTCAAATCCCTCATTTGAACAGCCCATTACTGCATTAAAGTCTCCAACACAGATCAAAACATCATGTCTGGGTACCCTTCCTACTCCTTCTTGCAACTTTTCATAAAATGTGTCTTTCCTTTCATCGAGTGCATCATTAGTAGGTACATAACACACAAACAGACTGATGTTGCCATGATTTGATTTAAACCGTGCGTATAACAATCGCTCATCTATAGGATCCCACTCACATAAAGCCTTATTTGCCTTACAACCCAGCAACAATCCTACTCCCTGATAATGCATTCCATCCTGTCGGCCAGATATCAATAAACGTATACCATCCTCCAAATCCAACTTATCGACTCCAGTTAATCTAGTTTCTGTCAGAGCACAAATATCAAGTCCGTAATTTTGAAAAACCTTCACTAACTCATCGATTTTACCGTCATGATTTAGAGTTCTCACATTCCAGTTACCAATTTTAATTGTATTTTTTGCATTAACAAAGGAATTAGATTGTAACTGAGGCAACCGTGAGATTCTTAGCACCCCCTGCCCATTTAAGGGCTGCACGGGACTGGGGGCCATTATTGTTCTTTCAGAGTCCATCAAGGTTTCTTTGGCTAACTTCCTGAACACCTCGCCATTGTGTTGCAGTCGCAGTAGGCAGCTAACTTGCCTGATTGCCCACACCCGAAAGACCCAGCTATGCTGTAGCCAGTCACGTGCCGGCATGCTTCCCAGCCATTTCACTCTCAAGGTGTTCCTCTGCCTGAGAAAGCAACCACCCCCCTGCTCTATCACTTCAGTTAATAAATTAAGTGTCTGCAATGTTGGCTTTCCACTGCAGCCTGTATTTACGGTTTATTTAGGTACCCAAAGAGCAACCTTGAGAATCGAGAGAGAAGAGGAGAGGGTGGAAGGAAGGAAGGAAGGGAGGAGGAAAGGATGGAGTGCATTCTAAGTCCACGAGTAATATAATAATAGCCTCAACAAGCGGGTGATGACAATATAATTCAAGAAAAAAAAAACTTCACCACACATACAACAGGTGGAACAAAAATACTTCACCACACATACAACAGGTGGAACAAAAATACTTCACCACACATACAACACGTAAAATTATCACCACTCATGCAACAGAAAAAAAAAATCACCACAGATACAAAAGGTAAAAAAAAAATCACCACACATTCAACAGGTAAAAAAAAAATCACTACACATACAACAGTTTAAAAAAATCACCACTCATACAACAGGTAAAAAAAGAAATCACACACACAACAGGTAAAAAAAATTCACCACACATACAACAGGTAAAACAGAAACATATATCATCAGCGTATACTCGTGCCTTAAAAAAACAGCAGATAATAAAGGAGAAGGTGGACATTATAATCAATATCCACATTCAGCCTCATATATCACTGCCTCACATACCTTTCATTACACCCCGCCTGTGTGTGTGTGTGTGTGTGTGTGTGTGTGTGTGTGTGTGTGTGTGGTTAGGAGGAAGAGGTTTGTTCAAGAAGGTACAGCAGATGAAACACAAAATAGTCTTAGATTTTACGTTTACAGATGGTGTTGTTGTTGTTGTTGTTGTTGAGTGTTTTTGTTGCCTTACTTATTCACCCCCGGCATTCTAGGTGCGTCCGTGTGTTGCTTTTTGTGTTTAGATACGAATTTCAAAGCTCAGCTAAAGACTTTCACCCATTAAACTGACCAAGATGATAGCGATGTGGTGGTTCTCTCAGACGTTTGAAGCTTCGGGGGAACCACAAATGTTCTGTATGTGTAGTTTCGTATCATCACTGCTCTCTAGTTTCTCCCATACCTTGAGAGTTACCCATCAGAGGTGAATATTTATGAAAGTGTTAGTTCTCTATACTTTCACTTTCGGGATATCTTTCACTGGTTACGAGACAGAAAGACTGATTTTGATGAAGTGAAAAATTATGCTAGGTAAATTAAGACGGTCTTTACATAACGCATGGACCCTGGTCACGGTGAGTGGGGTGCACGTCCGGACTCCACTGCTGCTGCCCGGGGTGATACTCTTGTGTGTCTTACCCTCTCCTCCCACTCCCCTTTACCTCTCCCTCACCACACACTACCAAGTTTCCCTCCTTCCCTCCACTACCCTGCCTCTCCTCCCACACTCTCTCACTACCACCTCCTAGCCCATAGCCTTCTCTCTCCCTCTCCTCCTCCACTTCCACTCCCTCCCCTCTTCTCTCTCATTCCCTATACACTGCCACTCACTACTACCTTCCAGCCCATAACCTTCTCTCTCCCTCTCCTCCCTCACTTCCACTCTCTTCCCTTTCTCATTCCCTCTACACTGCCTCTCCTTCCTAATTCCTACAAACCTGAAATTCCCTCCAGTAACCCGCACTACCGCCAGATTTCGTTCAGCTTAAGGGAGGTCTTTGGTGGTTAGGGAGTTAATAAAGTACTGGTAATATCATACTGGATGAATCCTCTGCCCTCCTTACTCTCCCCTTAGGTACAATATCCCCCTCTCCCCTCTCATTTCATTTACCCCGCTCCTCTCATAAAGCGTAAAGGCAGGGGAAGACTATACACAAAGCACGGACGGAGACAGATGATCGTGGTACAAGTGAGATATGCTGTAGGTTTGGCAGATGAAAGCATGGGGATATCAGGTGGGTAGCTCAGACATAAGGCATAAACGGACACAGGCCAGATCGTAGTAAAAGAGTGCAGAAGAGCATGGTGTAAGTTTAGTTACGGGAATGCTATGGGGAGGAATTGCCTTGTGAACGCCCACCACACAGACTTAGTGGTAGTCTGTATGGGTCGTATCCACTACTGCAAAGTCGTCCCCATCGACCAGTGCCAAACAGACTACGTCCTCGCACCCCTCATTGTACAGTTTACCAAGATGGTTAACAGAAAGAGACGAGGTGTGGTTATGAAGGTACGGTACGGCTGGTGAAACATGATAGAGAGAGAGAGAGAGAGAAAGAGACAGAGAGAGAGAGAGTACAGTCGTAAGTTGTTTTTTTTTTATAATGGGTTACTAAGAAGAGAACTAAGAGGTTATACAGTGAGATGGGCAAGTGGGGTGTAAAAAGGAAATTAAGGGCAGTGTAAGTGTACAGACGTATGATGTTGATTAATTGTATTTTTTTAGTTAAGGCAATTAGCTTGCTTCCACAGCATCTTATTTACATGCTGTCTTACCCTCCCTCGACCTTCATTCACTCCTCTCCACCCTCCCCCACTAACTCTTGCTACCCTTCCTTCCTCCTTTATTCTCACTACCCTCTCTCACTCACCCACCCACACCCTCAGTAACTTTTCCATGCACTCCCCTCTACCCTCTCCCCTTCACTCTCGTTACACTTCCTTCCTCCCTTACTCCCACTACCCTCTCTCACTCACCCACCCACTCCCATTACCTCAGTTACTCTTTCATGCAGTTTCATTGGCTTTGCGTATAATTTTCGAGCAGCGTTCTAAAAAATGCTTTCAATTATTTCCTTTCCTCCAACATAATGTATACTCGGTTCAATTAACTTTTAAAACAGTTTTCTCCCTTGTGGCGTCTCCCTCATCCTTCTTTGGCTATTTACCCACACCTCACAGTTTTCTCACCTTAAACCTTTATCTCACTTACTTTGTTCTCATCGCGTTTTATTTCATTCCCTCCCATTTAAAACACTTTTGGTAGGATGAAAACGATTACATTTTAATCTTTCAGTCAACCTATTTTTTCACTTAAAAAAAAAAAAAAACTATGGAGTAAAGGAGTAAATGAATGCAGTATCTAACACTTTCACCTCGAGAAATCAGATACAAACAAGAGAGATCGTCTGGTAATAGTAATAATAAAATATAATGGCATTCATCGCACTGTATAGATTAGTAACATTCTCCACTGCCTTCTTTGCCCCCACGCACTCCTGGGTCTGTTGCCTTAACCTCTCTTGTATCTTTCTTATGTTCAGTTAGTCCTGTTAGTTATTTTTTTTTCTTATCTATATCTTGTTTTTGGTATCATATTTGCTCGTTCATTGTATGGTGGACCTCTCGTAGTGAAGAGGATAATTAAGCACTACTACTTTACTGGATCTACTCTCTGACTCTTCACCCTCCCCTTAAGTCTAATATCCTCTCCTCTCCCCTCTTCTTTACCCCACTTCTCCCTCCCCTCCTCACTACCATCCCCCTCTCACCTCACCTTTCCTCTCCACCCTTACCTCATCAAAGCTTCCCCTCGGGCTATCTGGCCTTTTCCATTTTGTCACTTTTATAGGCGCTGTATTTCTCTTGTTTTACGATCTTCCTTTTGCGTTCCCTTCCCTTACACTTCCTCTGTCTTATCTTGCTCCTTCTACTCCCTCATACTCTGGTCTCCACTGTCACCATATGTATCCTTCCTTCACACGCAAACTCCACGCTGTAAATCCCCCCCCCCTTCTTCTTTTTTTCCCCTTATAAATACACAAAGACTCGTGTGGCTAAAATGCATGTATAACTGTAATGAAAACAAAAGTGGCTGAAAGCAAGAAAGCTGACTGGTGCTGTGAGAATCCAGAACAGGAAAATAAAATGAGGAAATGGATATGGCTGAAGGAAGAAAGGATGCTGATGTGACAGAAACCTTGATTAAAAAGAAAGTGAGTACAGAAGTTACAAGAACATCTCACCGCCCCTGCACACACCCACCCATGCCTCCACCACACCCACCCTCCACCCCCTCCACCCTTCACTTCCCACCCCTCACCATCACCATCGTCAACACCAGCATGTGGATTAGTTACTTCATAAACAGGTGGATTAGTAAAGGTGAAGGCGGTGTGACTGTTAAACTAATCTTGCCTCCTCCATCATACATTAGTAGGTCGATACACACACTAAATCACCTCACTACTTCACACGGAATATCTTATTAGTATGGAGGGGGAGTGAATGGGGGTATTGATGTGTGTGTGTGTGTGTGTGTGTGTGTGTGTGTGTGTGTGTGTGTGTGTGTGTGTGTGTGTGTGTGTGTGTGTGTGTGTGTGTGTGTGTGTGTGTGTGTGTGTGTGTGTGTGTGTGTGTGTGTGTGTGTGTTATTCGTTGTCTTCTGCTATTCAATCCCCCTTTCAAGGACTTCCTTTGTGTGCGATCTTTTTCCTCTCTCTCTGGTCGTCACGTCACACCAAAAGTGTCGTTTTTAAGGCCTGTGTGAATGAGTGTGATGGTGTGAGAGAACAGTGCATTCCATCTCTCTCTCTCTCTCTGGTCGTCACGTCACACCAAAAGTGTCGTTTTTAAGGCCTGTGTGAATGAGTGTGATGGTGTGAGAGAACAGTGCATTCCATCTCTCTCTCTCTCTCTCTCTCTCTCTCTCGCCTTCAAAAACACAAGACTCAATCCTTCACCACCCCTTAGTGTCTGTGGATTTTCTCTCGTAATCTTCCTGCGATGAATCACGTTAATTCTCTAACACTGCCTAATCGCCCTTAATCCCCCCGTGT
This sequence comes from Coenobita brevimanus, assembly GCF_032717465.1. Taxonomy (NCBI): domain Eukaryota; kingdom Metazoa; phylum Arthropoda; class Malacostraca; order Decapoda; family Coenobitidae; genus Coenobita; species Coenobita brevimanus. Next base: position 16,851,186 of record NC_136995.1, read on the forward strand.
GAATTTTCGTCTACCAAAAAAGCAGAATCAAGAGACAGCCAATGAAAGCATCAATTTTAATAATATAATCGAAAAGATACTCTAAATATAAAGCAAAGCCATAGTAAGGTGGAATGAAAAGCTATATAATATCAACACATGCAAAGGTGATAAAGACAATATAGAAATGACGACTGGAAGGAAAAAAAAAAAAAAGGAAGGAGATATACATTGAGGTTACAGAATAATAAATTACAACGACACGAAGCTAAGGGAAGCAAAGGAGGAGAAAAACCTGAGAGGGAAGAGGAAAGAGGAAGAGAGGAGAGGGTGAAGGATGGGCAGGAAGTGAAGGAGAGGAGGTGAGGTGATTAAGGAGAGGAGAACGGAAGACCAGACGATGCTGGAGGAAGGGATGGAGACATGGGGAGGAGAGACATGGGGAGGAAAGTGGGAGATGAGTAGGGGAGGGCGGAAGGAAAACACTGAAGACGAGAGAAAGGCAAGACATAAACAAGGAAGAGAGAGAGGGGGAAGACGCTGTCAACAAGGAAAATATACATACAAAACACACACACACACACACACACACACACACACACACATTTAATTGGAGTGCGTGTATGTATGGATGTATATATGTATGTATGTATGTATATATGTATGTATGTATGTATGTATGTACCAGTATGTATGCATGTATGTATGTATGTATAACTCAGAGACCACACAAGATGGTAAGAAGAAAGATCAATAGGGAAGAAAGAAAGTGTAGAGTGATAAATGTTAGTGAACGAAAAGGATGGGAGTTGGGTGGAGGAAAAGAAAGGAAAGAGGGAAAGAAGCGAGAGGATAAGAGGGTATAAAAATGAAGGAGGGAAAGATGAGGGAGGAGAGGAGGCTGTAAAAGGAAGGAGGAAAAAAGAAGAGAGGAAGGGAGGCTGTAAGGGAGAAGAGTCTTGGCTGTTGGTCATTTGGGACAGACATTATTACATAATGTCAGGCTAGATGTTTTGGTGTCATGATGGGCTGTACGGCAATTAAGAATCATGGAACAGACGGAACCATGCAGCTATAAAAAATGTGTGAAGTGCTACGACCCTGTTAGGTGACAAAGACTATGCCGAGCGATAACATAGATGCAGGTTGTGAGAACTGGGAAAAAAAAAAAAGTGGTGGTGCAGAAGTGGATAAGTAGCAAGAGAGAATGTAATACGTGGCTGAGTTACTTGAGTCAGTTCATTTTTACCTGACAAAGATCCCTATCAACCTTCAGCTCAGTTAAAGGTCAAGGAAAGTCAGACAAAAGGGTTCTTTTGACTATGGAGATTCGGTCCTACCTCATTACTACAGCTCGTTCAGTTTCACGCAACCATATCTCAGTATTGGAATATTACAAGCAGCCCAGTTCCGTCAGATGAAAACGAAGGGACTAGAGAGGAACAGAAGATTTAGACGCAATTACAGACGTGAAAATCAAAGACATGGAAGAAACGCCCAACGACAAATTACCAATGAAAAAAAAAATAGTTTACTGGGAAAATATTAACCAGGAGGATGTAGGCTGGGAGCAGGGCAGTGAGCGACATGGAGACGATTTGTTTGCGCCCACCCCTTACGGGACCGAGGCGTCTGGCAATAAACAGACAGACAGACCCAATAAATCCTGCACAAGACACAACAAATACTCCTCCAGGCATCTTCCTCCACCCACAGAGGCAAGAACAACTGAAGTCACGAGAAGGTAAACAGGATTTTCCAAGACCCTGCCAGAAATTAACATAATGGGAGACCGCAATGCAGGAGGTGGAGATGGGAGATTACGTGGGGCTGGGGAGATGACGGTGCAACATTTTTAGCGATTTGCAAGCTTTGGTGAGTTGCAAGAACAGGTCAGGAGAATGAGATGTTAAGTAGTGAGAAAGTATTGTTGAGGAAAGATAGAGTTAAAAAAAAAAATAGAGAAAAACTGAGCACAAACGAAAGGGAATAAACAAACTGGGGAGGAAAAAGTATAGGAAAGATTATGGTGATAGGAAAAGAGTTATATGACATTAGTGGATGAAAAGATGAGATTATTATTATTATTATTATTATTATTATCATTATTACTATTCCTATTATTTATTTATTTATTTATTTATTGACGAAGTTGGGAAGAATTGGGACAGGGTAGAGGAGAAAGTAATTATAAAGAAGAGAATAAATTACGATCAGAAAAAAAAATTGATGTATTTAAAAGAGGAAAGCTGTTGTGATCGTGTGTGTGTGTGTGTGTGTGTGTGTGTGTGTGTGTGTGTGTGTGTGTGTGTGTGTAAGAGAGAGAGAGAGAGACAAAAACCATAACCTAATAAAGAGGGTCCATGTCTACCTGTGTGACCCTTTTTTCACTACACATAACCTCCCCCAGAGACCAAACACCTTGACGAGATTAAGAAGCAAAAAAATATATGGAAAAAGGAACCTTATACTCTCAGTAATTCGGTACACAGAAATTCCTATATATTCTTTTTTTTTTTTTTTTTTTTTGGGGGGGGGGATAACTCAAACAGTGTAAGTGATATCTATCGTAAAAAAAATTCCTAAAAGATACGCTATCCCTACGATCTATTTTTATGTTAAATTCAGTGATAAAATAGTCATGTGAGTTATGAATTTAGGGTAAACTTGTGAATTTGAGAGAGAGAGAGAGAGAGAGAGAGAGAGAGAGAGAGAGAGAGAGAAATATATCATCACTAAGACCGAAATAAAACACCTATAATATTTCCAAGGATGAGACAGGTGCCACGTCACACGAAAACCACATTATTAAACCCAGTGTATCTAACGCAGACAAAACAGTTTCATTTAATTGATTTTTGCTGTCATCCTATAAAAAAAAAAAAAAAACTATTCCAATATATTTTGTGATGGGTCTGAAAGAAAGAGTTATGTGGTGGAATTGTGTGTGTGTGTGTGTGTGTGTGTGTGTGTGTGTGTGTGTGTGTGTGTGTGTGTGTGTGTGTGTGTGTGTGTGTGTGTGTGTGTGTGTGTGTGTCAGGGTACAGATGATAATGGGATGCACAAGGAAGGAGAGTGGGAGGAAAGGAAAGCAGAGGAAGGAGAGTGGGAGGAAAGGAAAGCAGAGGAAGGAGAGTGGGAGGAAAGGAAAGCAGAGGAAGGAGAGTGGGAGGAAAGGAAAGCAGAGGAAGGAGAGTGGGAGGAAAGGAAAGCAGAGGAAGGAGAGTGGGAGGAAAGGAGAAAAGGGAAAAAGAAAAGAAGGGAGGAAATGGGACGAGAGGATGGGGGGCAGGGAGATGATGAGAAGGAGAGACAGAAAGAGACAGTGGGTGTTTTGTAAGACTTAAAAAAGGTTCAGTATGTGCAGAATGACAACTAATTTTTGCTGGAGGGGTACAAAGGAATGGTGAGGAAAATAAACTGCAATTAATCACATGCTTCGATCAAGGCTACTTATTTACGGCTTGACTATGGTATCTACACTATGAGATCAACACAATAACCAGCACAATGCGGCTTCCTATTCTCACCAGTCTTTCCACTCGATGCCCCTTTCCCAAGTATACCTTTCTCAGCCATTATCTTTCTCTTCATTTTACCATCTTTCATCAGATCATTTCACTTTTTCTACCGCTCTTCCTGGTTCTGAATTTTATCACAACTTTTCTCTCGTGACTATAGTTCTCCCTTCATTCCATCTTCCATATCGTATCTCCTTTATATATCCTCCCTCCCTCTCTCTCTCTCTCTCTCTCTCTCTCTCTCTCTCTCTCTCTCTCCTACTGTTAATACTCCCAGGTTAATTCCTTTATCGTTATCAGGCAACACTCTCCTTCCAACATTTCAGTATACTTCCCTCCTCCCCTCCTTCCGTACCCCTTCCCCCTCTCCTCCTTTCCTCTTTCCTCCTCTCCTTCCTGTCATATCTCTTTCCCCTTCTTCTCCTTCCCTCCAAACCCCTTCCTCTCTCTCCTCCTCCCCTTCAAACCCTTCCCCCGTCTCCTCTTCCCCTCCAAACCCCTTCCCTACACCCAAGTGCATCCACAACAACGGTATGGATAACTGAGATAGATGGTATGCCTCTGCTAGATTTTCTCAGTTAAGTAAAAGCGACTGGTGTTTGTCTGAATGAAATAACTACACACGCTAATACCAGTGAAAGATAGTAGAGTACAAAGATTCTGGGAAGCTGAGGCATACACACCATAGGGAATAAAAGCTTAATCATATTTCCAAGACAGTTGTCACTTTACTGTAGCATTACTGTTTCTTCCTACCCTGGTACGAAGTTGTGTCTATAATTATGGTTATTTATGTATACAAGACACACTGATGGCCTACACAGCCGACACAACCACCTCATTATTTACTCTCGTCTTGCTATTTATCTTGAGTCTCATTTTCTCGACCTTCTTTCACTGCTTTATTTATGTGTCTGGCTCTTGCTCCCCCAGGCATGACACTGTGAACTGTATCTGTCTCGCTGAGCCAAGGTAACACTCTCATTTACTGTTTATATTTATTATTCAGGACAGATATGCACTATCCTGCGCAAGAAATCATTTACCCAATACCTCTTCTGAAAAAGAGAATATTACACACACACACACACACACACACACACACACACACATATATATATATATATATATATATATATATATATATATATATATATATATATATATATATATAACTGCTAACAAGACTATCTTCATTCATTTTAACAAGTCATAAATAAGGGCATCACTTCCACACAAATGCAACTCGGACGAATTAGTGTTCATACAGCTCATTATCTTAAGCTCTTAATATATCCCATCTCCACCATCTATAAACACCTCTTATCACAAGCATCAATCATCCTAATTACTCTAACTGCCCGTCCCGCAACACAGCAATCCTCGACTCCACCTCACATTTTCACCTTAATATTCACCAGAAGTTGCATGGTCAGAAAAGTTATAATCTTTGTTTGTTGTATGAAAACCTTCCTTCCCTTACTCATTTTTATTGCCTCACTGATTTTCAGTTTTTCACAGTGTAATAAATATGGTAGACAGGCTCATTCTGGTGTTCTCCTACAGTGCTATTTCTCTCTCTCTCTCTCTCTCTCTCTCTCTCTCTCTCTCTCTCTCTCTCTTACACACACACACACACACACACACATTAATATGCACACCAACACACCCATGCCTACACACACGTCTGATGGAAGTGTAGACAATGCCATGCCATTTATACAACACACATTCTCTCTCTCTCTCTCAGCAACACACAACACTCCCATCCCGAACACACACTTCCTCTTCCTCCCACCCTAATGACTGGCTCTCCCTGTTTAATGATCACACACACACACACACACACACACACACACACACACACACACACACACACACACACATACACACACACACACACACACACACACACACGCAGGAGGATGTCAATAACAACACGCTAATTGCCCACCACACTATCATCTGGCTCTCAAACTCCTTATTATCTTCCCCTCACAATATGTTGCACAGATATTGCAGTAAGGGTTGGGTGTTGCAGGAGTGTGAGTGATGGGGAGGGTGATTATGGGAAGATGACTGGGTTCATGGATGGAGCACAAAGTAGGGATGACTATATACGTACAGTATGTCTGGTATTTACGGTGGTATTTAGAGATAAGAAACTGAGTGGAAGAGAAAAATCAATAGAAATGGTGGTTTGAATATGTAAGAATGGTATTCAGAAAGAAGAAACAGGGTGTACGAGAAATGAATTTGATGAAAGAAAAGAATCCTGGTTAAATAAAGCATAAGTGGAACTAGGGAGTTGAAGACTTGCCTAACCAATTCATGATGTAGGAAAGCTTATCTATTTTCTTGTAGCACCTCCAGTCAATTGTACTCAGCCTAGACAGTCCTCTCGTCCTCTAAAGGTTAAGGGGAAATATCAGCTGTGTTACGTAGTGATAACCTGGAAAGTATTAAGTATTTTTATGGTACAGAGACAGACTTAACAGGCAGAGGTTTCCATGTCATATAACCACGGGGATGAATGTTAACAGAAAGAGGTGACTGTGAGGCTAAGGAATAATGTTTTAAGTTCCACAGGCAGAAGGATGTACCGACTTATCAGCCACACACATTTCCGTACTGTAAAGGACTGCACATCTTCACAGTTTTAACCTTCCTTCATTTTTACTGCACATATCAAATGAACACCAAGAACGTGCAACACACACCTTTCACACACCAACAC
>NC_136995.1:16857522-16910022 GCF_032717465.1 Coenobita brevimanus
AAGCAATATTACAAAAACTAGTCCTTTTTGATGGATAGAGGGAGGCGTGTCATTCATCATAGGGTCTTCTGGAGGCCGGGGGGAAAATGACAGCGTGATGGAAGTGATGGATGGTGACTGAGGCCGCCACAGCTGGCTTTAATGTACTACCAACACTGTCGAGAGTTTCAGTAGTGTGGAGTCGCTGTGAGAAAAGTGTCATACGAGTGCAGATAGTAAAGTCGGTGGCAAAATGCTGTCTTGGTAGCCTACTCTCTGTGAGGCGCTGAGGCCCGGGACTAGGCTATGAGAGAGGGAATATAGGTAAAATGAGTAGTTAGAAGATATGACACGAATGAAATTCCAATCTGCGCTTCGGTTAGTGATTTTGCCATTGGTTGCACAAGATACAGATCTAGTGAACGGAAACTGTATGAGGAAAAGTGGACAACATGATGAAATACTTTTACATATATTTTTAGTAATAGTATGCATGAGTGTATTCCAGTGTGTCTGTGAGTAACTGGACCTGCTTGCCGTACTGAATTGAACTCTTCCCTTGCTGTGTATCACTTAGAAATTTTATTCTGGTTAACACATTCAGTCAGTGCAAGACTTTCAAATGGCTCAGAGCAAGTGCGTGACTGTATCGGAGTGTGAGTGAATTTAAACATGACTGTGTGTGTCTGTCTGTCTGCGTGTGAAAGTGCAGTTGTAACCGCTGACCACCTGTGACCACACGAGTCAGGTGTGTGTGTGTGTGTGTGTGTGTGTGTGTGTGTGTGTATTCGCCGCGCCAGTGGTGTGCACAGCGGCAGTTTGTCTTGCGATTTATTTTAAGGGTCCTCTACTTACCCTGTGTGTGGTGTGGTCAAGTATAAAAAATGAGTATGGTGTGTGTGTGTGTGTGTGTGTGTGTGTGTGTGTGTGTGTGTGTGTGTGTGTGTGTGTGTGTGTAAAGAGGTAGCACACACACACACACACACACACTTTACTCTGTGATTATAAATAACTAACAATATTCCCGCATAAATTTGCACTTTTGCCCAGTCTTCTTTCCAGTGTGTTTCCTTGTGTATTGTATTATAACTGGCTGGAGAGGCGCACCTTCATGTGGTGGCACTGATATAACCAGACGGATGTGCTACCCGGTTATGCAAACGCCAATCAAATCTTTCCCTCTCCCTCTAATGCCAGATGGTGGACTGCAGAAGTGCATGTTAATCCTACAGTCCACTGGGTTCACGTTTAGGTTGAGCCCGGGACCTCAACAACAACCCACTTACAAGTATCATGGTCTTAATTTTACCGCCTTCAGTTGTTGCAGGGGCCTCTGTGGGGGATAAAAAATATAGGCAGTTTGTTATTATCTGTGGGAACTGGGCCACTAACCACACCTTTAATAAGACGTGGTTCCTAACATGATGCAAAAGGACGAAATTCTCCGCCAAGGTGAATAAACTTTATACATTCATGTAGTTCAAGGGCAGAAAAAGATAATGCTGTTGCACTACATCTTTTCCATAGCAGGTCTCCATGACTGGTATCAGAGTCTAGTTTTAATCTAGGGTTACATCTCAGTGTTCAAGATGAGGAGAAGGCAATTTTAGGCCAAATCTGAGTAAAAAGGGGACATTTCCATCATTCATCCAGGCGTCGTTATTTTGTTCACATTTGTCTCATCAGCTCCATCAGTCTTCTATACACAAGGTAACAGCAGTCTTTACAAAATCATCATCATCATCATCATCATCATCAACGTACGAACTCTAGATACTACAAAAGAGGTGGGGTAAAATACCGTCCTTCATTTTTCTTTACCATAAAAATAAGGTGTCTAATCACCTCAAAATCCTGCCCGGCCTCTCACACACATCACCCCCTTCATCATCGCCATTACATGTGTGTGGTGTTGGTGTTCAGTGGTCGTTGTGAGGATAAGGCTGACCCACGATGTAAACTGCTTATAGCCCTTGTGTAGAGAGCAGTATAGATAGCGGTACTTGGGTGGTAAGGTAACAGTAGTCGCATTGTTGTAACTAAAAGACTGAACGTGTCGGCAAGCGCCCAGTTACTCACAGACGTTTGTGCCACTCTTAATGGGGAGTAAATACAAGGAAGTGGGGTGAGGCAGGTGGGAAAACAGGGAAGTGGGGTGAGGCAAATGGGAAAGAAGGAAGTGGAGTGAGGCAAGTGAGAAGGTCGGGGAGTTGGATGAGGCAGGTGGGAAGAAAGGAAAGTGGAGTGAGGTGGCCTAAGCGGGAAGGCAGGGAAGTATGGTGAGGCAGGGAGAGTCTTTACCCAGTAAAAAAAAAAAAGTGAACTGAAATAAAAGAAATGGTAAAGGCTGGCGCGGCAGGAAGGCAGACAGGCAGACAAAGAGTACGGCAAGCAGGTAAGCAGTAAAAGGCAGGCAGGTGGTGTGAACGTTGAACGACACTTTAACATGCAACTACTCCCCCCCCCCCACACACACCATCATCATCACTCATATATGCTTAAGAAAAACACACAATGACATGCATACACACATCGAAGAGACTTAAACACATCCACATAAAGCACAGATGATTACGCAGAATGCACACACGTACACCAAAGAGTCTGTTAAAAAGGCACTTGATATACTACATACATACACACACAAATACATACATACACCTGTACATTCCAAAATACACATACTTGCACATCTGAAGCCTAGCAGTACACACTGGTATGTACACACGATCAAAAATTTAATGCACACACGGGTACATACACCAAGTTTAAGTATATGGACACATAGAGATACCACCTGAGATATACACACGCGGAGAGCAACTTAGCAATGCACAATGAATAGTTGGTGTGTGCGTGATGATAACGGTCATAAACTCGGTTATGTAACACACACACACGCACAAAGGTAGTACACGTGTTTTTATCCATGGGTACTCATGGGTAGGTGTGCGTGTGTACAGTGTGTGTACTTATGGACCAGCTGTATGTACACAGGTCGTAATAATCCTTCACTTTCCTCTTCCCTATTCTTTTTTACATGCCGTACTTTTCTGTTCTCCCACTCCTCTTCTCTCTCTACTCCCACTCCATCTCTCCCATCTGTGTTCCTGCGCCTTTCTAGGTCTATCTTCCTTCCTCAAGTTCTTTTCTTATTTCCTCTTGATTTTCTCTCTTCTCAGCACTTTTCCCGATTGTCTTCTCGCCTCCGCCCTCCTCTCCACTCACACTCCTTGTCTCCCCATTCCTCTCGACTTTTCATTCTACAATTATTACTGCCTCTCCACTCCCTCCCCTTTTCAAAAGCTCTTTTAGTAGTGTCTTCCTCAACTTTCATTCTTCCCTTCCCTTCCAATCTTCGCCCATCTCATTGTTTCTTCCCATCACTACCCCCTCCTTCCCTCTTCCTCTCCCCCTCTCTCCATCGCTTTTCTGAACTCCCCTCATTTCTCTCCACTGAATCGCCTCCCCTTCCTTTTTACCCCCCATCTTCTTCCCTCGCTCCCATCCTCTCCGTCCTTCCCTTTATCCCTTCTTTTCCTCCAACCCCTGATATCTTCTCCACCTAAACCCTCACCTCACTTTTTACTCCCATCTCCTCATTCCAAACCCCTCTTCCCACTCCTTCTCTCTATCCTTCCCCTTCCTCCTCCCTCTCCCCCACCTTCCCCACTCCACCAGCACAGGCTATTAAGATGAACTTTCAGGGGATGCGTAGCACTTAAAGGTTGTCGTCAGCTTTAATAGCACCATTCTCCCTATGTAATTCCTAGGATTATGAGTGACGTACGTACGTACAGTGTGTGTGTGTGTGTGTGTGTGTGTGTGTGTGTGTGTGTGTGTGTGTGTGTGTGTGTGTGTGTGTGTGTGTGTGTGTGTGTGTGTGTGTGTGTGTGTGTGTGTGTGTGTGTGTGCGTGTGTGTGTGTGTGTGTGTGTGTGTGTGTGTGTGTGTGTGTGTGTGTGTGTGTGTGTGTGTGTGTGTGTGTGCACGAAAAATTAGAGCTGGATCTTGCAGAAAGGGAGAGAGAGAGAGAGAGAGAGAGAGAGAGAGAGAATAAGAATTGGTGCCTTTACTGTGTACATTTAAACTGTCTTCGTTAGTCTTGGTCGGGGTATACACCCTTAAGCGTCCTTGTTTTCGAAGTTGTATTATAATTCTAAAATTTATACAGCGAAGGCAGTTTTTACGCTAACTTGGCCTAAAACTGCCATCTCCCCATCTTGAAATCTGATCCGTACCAACGCAGATTAACGTTACAATGTGGTGCTAGTCACGAAAAAAGTGCTATGGAAAGGATGTAAGGCCGTTGTATCATCTTTTTCCGCCAATGACGCATGTGAAAGTTGCAATGGACAAAAATCAGAGCCAGGATAAAGCCGTATAATGTCCTCATTTGTGTACCTAAATATTGTCTAGTACCTCGTACGATGTGGCTGGTGCTGCTCTCGAGTCCAGCCTAATTAACAAACCAGGGAATTGTACACACAAATTGCCCTTAATGGCCCTTGTGATGTAATTATGCCGGGTGGAAACAATACACGCAAAATAATTGTTGATGACATTCTTGTAATTAGGTTCCATTCTCTCTCTCTCTCTCTCTCTCTCTCTCTCTCTCTCGCTCTCTCTCTCTCATTAGGTTACATTGAGTCCGAGCACGGTTGGCCAGTATTTCTGATCTATGACAATTATAATCAAGCTTCTTGAGATACATGTATGTTGAAAACCTCAGACTTTTTTTTTCTCCTTCTTGGACAACCTCAGAGTTTTCTCCTCCTCGTCCTCGTCCTCCTCCTCCTCCTCCTCTTTCTCCTCCTCCTCCACCTCCACCTCTTGTTCTTCATGTTCTCCTCCTCCTCTTCTTTTCTTCATAAAATATAAGTGATTGTTCTCACTCCAACCAGGCAGCCAGCCACCCTGCCTGCCTGATACTATGGCGCTGTTCCTGGGAAAATATAGGAGTAGTGGGGGGCGGGAGGGTTGCAGCAGCTGGGAGGGTAGGGGAGGGAAGGGAGGTAGCAGTTGGGAGGACAGAGAGGCAGAATCGAGAGGGGAGGGGGGAACAGCTGGGAGGGGAAGATGCAGAAGCTGGGAGGAGTGGAAGAACTACAGCTGGGAGGGGAAGGAAGAGGCAGCAGCAGGAAAGGGAGGGGAGCAATTGTTGAACGGGGAGGCGCTGAGTAAGTTTCTAGGATAATACACCGGTATGCTGTGCTAGTGGGATATACTGCAGTCGCCTGTCTTCATTCAGTCCACTTTTCATTATATGCAGAGATTTGGAAAATGTTTGCCCAAAAAAGCGTTACATTGCATAAGCCTACAAAATCTCATCCACAGCAAGTGATACTAATAAGAGTGAATTCACGTGACTGATTTTCAAAGTTCATTGTGAGTGAAACAAGAAAGGCAACAGAACTTTGCTGCCGATTGCACAGAATTTAAATACATATAGGCTGCAGTGAGGCGCTTAGTTTTCTAAAATCTTATATTCTTCCTCGATAGATTTTTAGTTACCGTATCAGTAATCATTACAAACAATATTTTTCTTCCCCGTTTCATTTATGTTTGCAATACCCACCATTCTCTTCCTAATATCACTTTCTGCTATAGAAGGCCCAAACGCTAACCCACACCCAGTCTCCCAGGGTTTACTGCTGCTACTCCAAACAATTACCATCCACTCATTTTTTTTTCCTAACTCCCACAACACCTATTCAGTATTTATCCTATTGACCCAGCCTCCTTAGCCTCCTCCCCAGTATGTATATAACAGGATATAACCTTTTCTCCCCAGCTTCTGTTTTTTGGTACCTTCTTCTTTAAATTACATGACCAGCTTGTCATTATACATTCTGTTAATCCACACATTCACACAGTGTGGCCTGGAACCTTCAATTACACACCTTAATTAAGTCTCCTTTCCCTTATTCATTCACATACAGTATGTGACAAATTGCTGCTTTAATTCAGGGTCTTCAGTCTGCACGAACAAGCTCTGTAATTGTGCCCTACGTTTAGTCAGTAGCTCTGTTCATCCACTACTCAAGGGTCAGTCACTCCTTCCTTGCTTCAAATGGCAGCAGTGAGTTCATTCAGCTCTGACCCCCTTCCCAGATTGTTCTATTGCTGTCGATTGCTTCCCTTGGTATGGGTGAGTCAGTCAGTCATTTAGTTAACCTCAGGTCACCACAGATATTGTAACCGTGTAGTCTTGATGTATAGCCTTGATTGGGTACAGTCAGTCAGTCACGTTCAGATCACCACTCATAAAACATTCCACCCTTTCCCCATTTTCTGGACGGTAACTATATCAGTCACCTGTGTTTTGCAGTAGTATTTCTGCAGGTAATTTTTTTCCTGTAAGGGTTTGTTAGTGACTAGACTTGTAAAGACCAAGTTCATTTTTGCTCTTAATAGCTCAGCTGTTTTTAATGCTGCAGCTACCGGTATATTTCGAAAGGAAAGTGCTTTGTGTTATGTATACAATCCTAAATAAAATACAGTCTGTAGCTACCGATATATCATGAAAGGAAAGTGCTTTGGGTTATGTGTACAATCATAAATAAAATATAGTGTGTGTGTGTGTGTGTGTGTGTGTGTGTGTGTGTGTGTGTGTGTGTGTGTGTGTGTGTGTGTGTGTGTGTGTGTGTGTGTGTGTGTGTGTGTGTGTGTGTGTGTGTGTGTGTGTGTGTGTGTGTGTGTGTGTGTGTGTGTGTGTGTGTGTGTGTGTGTATTCAGGCGAGGCGGTGAGTGACACGAGTGTGTCATTATGGGTGAAATTTGTCGTCATTATCCTTTTTATGTGGCCTTATGAGTGTCATCACGGGGCTATTATCTTAGTTCTTCAATCTCTTTTCATTTCTTTTTCGCTGATCATCCCTTCACCTGTCACTTTTTGCTCACCTTTTGCACATTTTCACATCATTTTCCACTCCTTTATTTCCATATTACCGTCACCAGTCCAAAGGATGTTACATATATACAACAAAGGCTATAATTTGGAGTTATAGTAATAAAATTAATTATATAGGGTGGTCCTTACACAACAACCTGATTCTCACGCAATTAAGGGGCGGCTCAGTCACTGTACCCAATTTCAACCTTGCATTTTTTTTTTTTTTTTTTTTTTTTCACATTATCCTTTTTGTGTCTTACAGTGTCTGCTTTTTTGCGTTCATTGACAATAGTGTCTATTAGTAATCTTATGAAGCAACTAAAATGTCTTCACAAAAGCCTACCAAACCTTCCTCGTGACATACAAGATAATGGGAGCAATATACGGACCGCCCTGTACTGAAGCACAGGGTGAAAGGTATTAAAATAAGTATATTAAATGAGGGAAGTTGTGCAGGAATCCGGGAGGCTATAACCAACAGTCTCTAATCTAATAATAATAATTCATTCATCTTCATCATCCAATAATAATAATAATAATAATAATAATAATAAATAATAATAGGGTAATAATAATAATGTAACCATCTTAGTTTCTTACATCTGCTGGTTCCATTTCCTTTTTCCCTGATCCTGTTTTCTGTTTTCCTGCTAATTATTTCCCCTTCATCCATGTGCATACTCACTCTGCCCTTCCTTCCCCTCCCTCTTCCCTCCTTTCATTACCATTTCATCTCCTACCCTCGCATTCAGTATCAGGTGTCTGTGCTGGAATATGTAGCGTCTGATTTCCACCAGGCCTGATTCTCTGTTTACCTTCCTGCCTACCCCCCTTTCCCTAGCAGAAGGTGTTTGACTTAAAGGAAATAGACAGTACCTTATATTTTGCTCACAGTTTCACACACACACACACACACACACACACACACACACACACACACACACACACAAAGAACAAGCAAAACATCCATGCAAACTGAACACACAAACAAACACATAAATATGCAAACACAAGTTGAACTCGTTCCTTCACCTGAAATATAACATTATAGGATGTGCCATGAAGTGTGCCTGACTTCATGAGGATATTCTAGGGCTAAATTTGAACATGATTCCTATTCTCAATCGGCATGGAGCTACAAGTACTGATGAACTTTCGGGTGAGACCACAGAGAATGCAACCATTTTCACCCACAATCATCAGTAAAAGTACTTTCGAAACAGCTGATTATTGGACCCACGTTGGTATAGTACGTTGTTCAGAATTATCCCACGGTTTTCCTGGCCACTCTGAGTATAAGCCACGGGTCTCCACCAAGTGGTAATTTTACGTAGTCCGTGAATCTGAGAATTGTTTGAGTACCGTAGCATGTCAAGAGAGTCCCTTCACCACTTATCATTGACCGCATCTTTAATGTTTATATGACCTGAACACTGAATACCAGAACATCAGTCAAGTTGTATTTTGTAATTACTGGATTTTTCTTGGAGTGTTATATCAGAGTTCACTATATACTCCAGCGAGAAATAAAGCAAAGGTGACTATTTAACATAAGGTATTGTTGATCTGCACTGATAATGTTAACTGCTTGTTAATACACCTTAGTGGGTAGATAACATGAATAGGTAGGTAAAGAGATCGTGTGTGTGTGTGTGTGTGTGTGTGTGTGTGTGTGTGTGTAATACCATCCATAAAAGCATTTTAAAAAGTATCCAGAAATATGAACGTCAAAATAGTTCTAACGTAGGTGGAAAGCGACACTGACGTCCATCACGGTAAAAATAAAGTGAATTAAATTGTTAGTGAAAGAGCAGGTGACAGTGTTAAACCCCCAGTGAGTGATGCTTCTTTTAGTCTATTCATGCTGCAGGGGAGAATGTGTGTGTGTGTGTGTGTGTGTGTGTGTGTGTGTGTGTGTGTGTGTGTGTGTGTGTGTGTGTGTGTGTGTGTGTGTGTGTGTGTGTGTGTGTGTGTGTGTGTGTGTGTGTGTGTGTGTGTGTGTGTGTGTGTGTGTGTGTGTGTGTGTGTGTGTGTGTGTGTGAAAAAGAATGAAAAACGTGTAGTGGAAGTTAGTGGGAATTAAAGTGTGTGGGAAAGAAGAGCGTGGGACTGGCAGGGTGCGAGTGGGAGAGGAAAGGTGAAGTGAGAGTATGAAAAAAGTGAGCCAAAAAGTTGTCCAAGGAACTTTATTCTTCATTTAAATTCACTTCGTCTTAGCTAATTTTTTTCTTTTCCTTCACTTTTTTTTTTTTCTCCTCCATATCACTTATCTGTTCTTTTAGGTTGTCTTTATCTCTTATGTTCACTTCTTTTTCTCAAGCGTTATTCTTTTCTCTTCTCCACTTCACTTCATTTCTCCTGTGCTTTATCCTTTTGTTTTCTCTCCACTCCCATTTTCATAATTCTCGTGTCTTGTCTTCAGTCTTTTTTTCTCTCTTCCCTTCTCATGTCACCGCTTCTCCGTTTTTCATCCATTTTGTTTTTCTTATCACTTTTTTCTTCTCATGTGCATCCCTGTTTTCTTTTCCGCGTCAAGCATAGTCCACTTCCCATTCCATCCGCTGTCGTGTGTGTCATATCATTCCCTTTTATCTTTATGACTCTCCATCTCCGGCACCAGCCATAAAGGTAGTGGCAATGGGGTGGGTGACGGTGGTAGCATACTGTATATGTCACGTTCCATCACAGTCCTCCCGCCCTCCCTCTCATCTCCCTTTTCTATTACCCTCTCATCTCCCTCCTCATTTTCCCCATCCACCAAAGCGAAGGTAGAAAATGAAGACCCAGTGAGGAAGGTGACTAAGAGAGTGCCTGTGGAGTGGACGGTTGGTGGTGAAGATCAGTTTTATGCCCAGTTGACTTGTCGCTCTTGGCACCATCTAAAAATTTTTAATGAGTTGGAGGTAATACTCAACTAAACACACTTGGCGCATCACCTGTTCTTTAGCTTCAGTCTGTGAGCCAAACATCATAGTCCCACCTTCCCCAAGCACAGCCCTATAGATGTATACATGACTATAGCGCCGGTGGAGTTGTGGGATGGATTGGAGGTGAGTTGTGACAGAGGTTGGAGGTGTTTTTGTGTTTCTGTTCCCGTCACCATTGATGAACCGTGGAGTGAGGCACAGAGAGGTTGGATGTGTGGAGGGATGAAGGAAGAATGGGAAGGTACGCTGGGTGGAGGGATAGTGGAAGAATGTGGAGAGATAGTATGCTCCGAGATGCGAAGTATTTTTATAAGGTGGAACAAGATCAGGAAGAGGCATCGATGAGTAAGTGAACAGAATCGTAATGAATAACACAGTGCTGGGAAGACAAGCAGATTGTTTTGGCATACAAGAAATATAAACGTAGATTGAATGATAAAGTTAATGTTAGGGTGCAAAACAATCACTGAAAATGAAAGATACACAAAGTTACAAAAAAAGAATTATACAGTAACCTACATATAAAGAGAGACATACGGTTATGAAAATACGGAGATGAAGCAAGTCTACAGATGAAAATAATTAAAGGAAAGGAGAACGAAAGTATAACGACAGGTAAAAGGAGGAGGATGGAAACCTAACCACTAAAAGGGAAGGAAAGAGAGGGACTGAAGGTCGTAACACTGGCACGAATTTCTTTTTCCAGTAAAGTTAGAGTTGGCCTGGGGCAAGTATTGGCTTTTATTTCTATCTCTTTCTTCTCTCTCCTTAATTCTTTTTCCTTTGTTTAATTCTAATTTTTTCTCTCTCTCTTGTTACAATATGGGTAGCGTAGTATTGCCACTTAAACCTGTTTTCTCTTATTTTTATAAATCATTTTGTCGTCTCTATCCTTCCTGAGAAATTTTTCCTGCTGCTTCCTGCTTATGTACGTCTCTCTCTCTCTCTCTCTCTCTCTCTCTCTCTCTGTATATATATATATATATATATATATATATATATATATATATATATATATATATATATACACAGTATATCTATGTGGCAAAACAGAGAAAAGATTGAGACATATCCTAAGAACATATCCTTAGAAGAGACACGTTATTCTAGGCCCGTTCATTACGAGAGGTCCTGCACATAACAAAATCGTATACTGGCAGCAAGAATAAGATATAAAACGCGTTGTGGTGCTAGGGGTTTTAATGGAAATTCTCTTCTCTCAGTACAAAATGTCTCCCAGGCTAAGTAAGGAGGAGGACATCGTAGTGAGGCAGTCTGAGGGGTTGGTAAGGGGAAGCGGGTTGGGTGATACGTAACTACCGTAGAAACGAAACGATTACCTAAGAAATACACCTGACTTACACTAAACATCTAGACTCCAACACTACTCTTCCTATTTCACCCACCTGCCCCTTCCTCTTGTTTCTCTTCCTATTTCACCCACCTAACCCTTCCTCTTGTTTTTCTTCCTATTTCACCCACCTGACCCTTCCTCTTGTTCTTATTTCCTATTTCATCCACCTGCCCCTTCCTCTTGTTTCTCTTCCTATTTCACCCACCCAACCCTTCCTCTTGTTTCTCTTCCTATTAAACCCTTGATTTAAAAAAAGAAAAAGTCATAGGCAAAAAGAAAATGGGTCTGGCTCTTGTATCGAACCTGGAATTGGACAAAAAGTGATTGAGGAGAAAAGTTGAGAGAGAGAGAGAGAGAGAGAGAATTACTAATTAGGAAAGGGGGGAAAGGAAGGCAGTGAATGTATTACAGTATTAGAAAAACGTTTGAGTAAATTTCAGAATAATGACTGCCCGGAACAAAGATATTCTGACCTGTTTGCATGTCTTTGACCTATGTCATTATTTAACTGCTGGGATGATGATGATGATGATGATGATGATGACAATGATGATAATAATGTAAAGTAAGGGAAGATGAGCATAACTGGAGGTTGTGGAGTGGGGAAGTGGGAGGAATGACGGGGGTGGAAGTGAGGAAGGGGAAGGGGAATCAGGAGAGAAGTGAGGGAGAGAGAAACGGAGTCAGAAAGGAGGGAGAAGGTTGATTGGTGTGACAGGGCTGGGTGGGGGGAGGGGGAGTGAGGGCAGTTCTGGAAGAGGGCTGGACACGGTGTGGTGATGGAGGAAAGAAAAGGCGATGGAGGAAGAAACAGAGACGGAAATGAAAGAGTGAAAGAGGAGTGAGGGGCAACAATGAGGAAGGAGGGGACGGTGGTGGCTGTGACGTAACTAGGGAAAGGGGGCTGGGAGGAGGTGATGGGAGAGGGAGAGGGAGGTGATGGAAGAGGAGGAGAGAGACTGAGGGAATGGGTGGAATGGGAAGGAGGCGGTGGTGGCTGCGGCAGGGCTGGGTGGCTGGGAAGAGTGAGGGGAGAGAGGGGGGGGGGCCAGTGGACTGAGGGGAGAGGAGGAACTGGGTGAGAGTGCAGTGGGAATGGGGCAATATAAGAAAGGGAAGGGAAAGGGAGGTGATGACAGAAGAGGGGGGAGGCTGAATGAGGGTGGGAGGGAAGGGAGGAAGGTCTGGGAGAGGGGGAAGGAGGTGGGTGTGAGAAAAGAGACGCTGAGAGAAGGAATGGGAGAGGGGTAGGAGGACGTGGGAGAGAATGGAATGGGAAGGGACGTTGATGGCTGTGTCTGGGCAGGGTGACTGAAGGAAGAGAGGGTGGGCGGAAAAAGAGAGCACTGGCTGAGAGAGAGGGTAGGAGGACCTGGGAGAGGGTGTAATGGTAAGGGGGCAATATATGGAAGGGAAGAGAGAGGCCTGCCATTAAGGCCTCTCACAACCAAGATTATTGGACACCAGAATTTTGTGAGGCAGCTGGGTCGTGAGGGGTGTGAGGGTCTTTGGTTTGGTGTGTGTGTGTGTGTGTGTGTGTGTGTGTGTGTATGTGTGTGTGTGTGTGTGTGTGTGTGTGTGTGTGTGTGTGTGTGTGTGTGTGTGTGTGTGTGTGTGTGTGTGTGTGTGTGTGTGTGTGTGTGTGTGTGTGTGTGTGTGTGTGTGTGTGTGTGTGTGTGTGTGTTACTGCAGCGGCTTATCTATCGCTGTTGATTATGCAATGCAGATTATAGTTTTATTGGGTGTGATGCCTATATGTAATAAATACCATGTAAGCTGTACTCTGTACTGTATATGTACCGCAGTGCTACTTAATTCAACATTTTCGCAGTATTGCAATTAAATTAGCTCGGTGCAATATTATCATGTTTTGTATTATGTAACCATTTCCTGCCAGCTTGGATGCCCTAAGAAAAAACATATTCTCATATTTACCAGAATCAGCTGGTGAGTCCGTGTGGTGATGTCATTCTGGCAATAGATTCTATTTGCATAAACTGGCCCTTCCTTACGTCAGCCTCAGTGACGTCTTATATCCTCATCTGTTATCACCATCGCCTGCCAACGCCATGTCCACTACTGGTACTTGTGTTGTGTCATCTTTACCAACAATTTTGCCTCAACCACTCCTCTCTAAACCTGCTTCTTACCATTCCTTTTTTCCTTATTATTATTATTATTATTATCATTATTATTATTATTATTATTATTATTATTATTATTATTATTATTACTATGGTTCTTGTTGTTATTATTATTGTTATTATACAAATAAAAATCAGATTGATCACATCGCTATCAGTAGGAGGCATAGAAGTTCTCTGCTAGATGTTCATGTTAAACGGGGAGCGGATATTGGTAGTGACCATCAACTCAGCATTGCAAAAATAAGGTTTAAACTTAAAAATCAGAAGAAGGAAAAAATCTGGTGTTGGTAGATACGATATTGTTAAGCTTAGAAGGGAAGAAGAAAAGGAGGAATTCAGATTAGAATGCAGAAATAGGTTTTTGGTGTTGGAAGCGTTGGAAGAGGGGGAGAGAAGTGTAGATGAGATGTGGGAGGATGTGAACAAAGTTTTGCATGAGACTGCTGAATGTACGATTGGAAGGAGACATAGATTCAGGAGAAAGAAATGGATATCAGAGGAAACGTGGGATATGATAAAAAAGAGAGGTGAGGCTAAATTGAGGAGTGAGATGCAATGCGTTGATGAACGAGAGATTGAATTAGCAAGAGCTGCGTACTGGAGTTTGAATTCAGAAGTAAAAAGGTTAGCTAGGAGAGATAAAAGAAGATGTGTGGATGAAAAGGTTGCAGAGACTGAAATCTTAATAAACAAAAATGATGGACAGAGTCAAAGAATAGCATATGAATCGATTAGAGAACTGAGTGGTAATGCAAGTAAACGCAAGGAAATACCAGTTAGAGACAGGGAAGGAAATTTATTGACCAAAGATGGAGATATTAAAAATAGATGGAAAGAGCATTTTGAGACAGTTCTTAATAGACCAATACCACCAGAAGAGGATATACCGTCTGCTCAGGAAGATTTAAATATAGAAACAGGAGAGTTGAGGCTTGCAGAAGTGGAGAAAGCAGTAAAACAGTTAAAGAATAATAAGGCACCAGGGGAGGATGGTTTATTTCCGGAAATGTTTAAAGTGGAGGGGGATAGATTAATAATGATCTTGACCAAGCTATTCAATAAGATATGGGTGACGGGGTTACTACCATCAGTTTGGAAGAATGGTGTAATTGTTAAAGTTCCGAAGAAGGGAGACCTGAGTGAATGTGGTAATTGGAGGGGAATCTCTGTCACCGATAGCTTTGAAAGTTTTCAGTAGAGTGTTGTTAAATAGGTTGGAGCCGGTGGTTGAGGGTATTATGAGGGATGAACAGGCTGGTTTTAGAAAGGGACGTGGTTGCAATGATCATATCTTTATAGTTAGGCATTTGATGCAGCAAGTTAATGAAATGAGAGTACCGTTAAGTCTTTGTTTTGTTGATTTTGAAAAGGCTTTTGATAGTGTTTCGAGAGAGACTATGGGGAAGATCATGAGACATTATGGAATACCAGAGGAGTTTGTGAGGGTCATTATGAACATGCATGAGGACACATTTTGTAAAGTGATGGTTGATGGTTGTCCGAGTGATTCTTTTGAAGTCAAGTCCGGAGTAATTCAAGGTGGTGTTCTATCGCCTTTACTATTTATATTGGTCATTGATTACATTATGAAACGCGTTGGAACAGAAACCGGTGCAGGTATACTTTGGGAGAGAACAGGAAACTTTTGGATTTAGATTATGCAGATGATACAGTTTTGATTTGTGATGGACCAGAAGAGTTGCAGAGAGTGTTGGACTGTTTGGTGAGTGAAGGTCGCAAGGTGGGTTTGGTTATTAATTGTGGAAAAACTGAAATAATCAATATGAATATGGAAAATGCGCAGGAATGTGTAATTAGAGGTATGGTTGTAAAGCAAGTTGATAGGTTTAAATATTTAGGTACTTATTTAGCCAAGGATTGTTCTTTGAACTTTGAATTCGAGGAAAGGTTAAAGAAGGCTAATCAGGCAATGGGAATGCTTAAAAATATTTGGAATAATAACAATTTTTCTGTGCATACAAAAATCAAACTTTATAAGGTAATGATTAGGAGTATCTTAATTTATGGACACGAGTCTTGGTACAGCACAGTGACTATGGAAAATAAATTCCTGGTGTTTGAAAATAAAGCACTTAGAAGAATATTAGGAGTTAAGTGGTGGGAAAGGATACCAAATAGTAGAATTAGAGAAATAACGGGAGTGCAGCCGATCGATGAATATGTTAGATTCTCACGATGGAAGTGGCTAGGACATGTGTATAGGAGACAGGGAATAGTACAAGGTACACCAGGGTGGGTGGCACTTGGTAGGAGAGGTAGAGGAAGGCCAAAAGAGACGTGGGTGAGGACAATGAGACGGGAAGTTGGAGATGAGTGTTGGGGAGATCTTGAGGAGTTAGCACAAGATAGGATGTGGTGGCGTGAGTTCATCGAGGCCCTATGCATCCCCGAGGGTGCCACAGGAAATGATTGATTGATTGACACTTGCTTCTAGACGATTTTACTTAACATAGGAAAGAGGCCTCAAGACAATTTTTCTCAAGTTGTTTCGTATCCGATTATGACAGAGGAGAGTGAGCTGGAGAGAAGGCAACTTGATGACGGAGGACAGGATGACATGGAGTGATTCGTTTGTGGACACCCCTTCCGATATTAAGGCGTCTGACTATAATGACAGACAGACACACAGATAAGCAGGTCGGTAGGTAGGTAGGTAGGTAGGCAGGTAGGTAGGTACATATAGACAGACAGAGACAGAGGTTCACTTTCCTTCGTGTCACCTCTTTATTCAGTCTTCCTCTTTCCTTGATAACCACTGTTACCATTTATCATCATTCATCTTCCACTCCACTACCAATAATTACCCCGGCAGCTGTGGAGGCAATGGGAAATGATAATATAATAGAAATAATATGGAGTGGAGGCTGACTAAAGTGTGAGAGACTGACGAGAAGAGTGGGGTAGAGAGAGCTGAAGTGGAAGGGGAGATCAGGAGCAGGGTAGAGAGAAGAGGCAGGGGAGTGTATGAGGTAATATGGGGTGTTGTGGGAAGGGGTTGTTACTGAGTATGATAAGAATACCTGGAGGTTATTTGTGAAGACCCTCTCACAGGATGCGGAATTAGACAATAGATAACCCGAAGTGCACAAATATATGAGACATCAGTGTAATGTTAGACAGAATGGAAACATGGATGAAAGAATGAATGAATGGATGGATGGATGAATGGATGGATAGGCAGACAGACAGACAGACAGATAAATATATAGATAGACAGATAGATAAACAGACAGACAGACAGCTAGGTAAGTAGACAGACAAAACACTGCAATGCTTGTGAACCCGGCCCCGCCAATTACCAATGCCAATTTACCATTTATGAATACTGTTCACTGCACTCCTCCCTCCATGTTCTCTTTTCTTCTCTTTTTCCTGCTGATTTATTCATTTCCGCTGTTTTTCCTCGTTCTTCTTCCTTATGTTATTTAACTGACAGATAGAGAAGCAAGTAGGTAGATAGACAGGGAGGTAGATAAGCATGTAGATAAAAACATACATACAGTGTTCTAAAAAAAAAAAAAAAAGTATGAAACCGGAGGATGAAATTCTTGAGCAAATTTTAAGTAATAAATGCTATAAAAACATGGGTCTAATTCTCAACGGTTATAGATCTACAATTACTGTTTTATGGGTGAATTTTGGGGAAGACCATTTTGAGAAGACAAGTGTTGGATGCAAGAGTGTGGAGAGGGTGGGGGAATGGAGTCTCGGACCATCACTTAGTGATGGCCAAGGTAGAGCTGCAGAGAAAGTGGTTGAGGAGACGAAGGGGAAGACAGGAGGAAGCAACTCCTGTAAGAAGAGTGGAGAAATTGCAAGATAGTGAGAAAATGACAGAGTATAAGAGCATAGTGGAAGAAAGATTGGGAAGGTATGAGCTAGAGCAGATGGAAGGGGTGGAAGACGTATGTAAGATATTCACGGAAAAGATAGGCGCAGCGTGTGAGGTGGTTTGTGGAGTGAGGAGGAGATGCAAGGGTGTGCAAGGGACAGCATGGTGGAATGATGAGGTGAAACGAGCTGTGAAACAAAAGAAGAAGGCATATAGTGAATGGTTAGCGAGTAGAGGTAGGGGAGAAGATGAGAGAGAGAAGAGAGAGGTATATGTGAGCAGGAGAAGGGAGGTTAAGAGACTGGTGAAGTAATAAGAAAGTGGATGAAGAGTTTGGGAGGAATCTGAGTGTGAAATGGAGGGAGAGTAAGAAATTGTTTTGGAAGGAGGTAAAGAAAGTAAGGCAGTGTGGAAGGGGAAAGAGTAAAGGAGTGAAACATAGGAATAATAGATTGTTGGTGGAGAAGAGAGAGAAACTGAGGAGATGGAAGGAGCACTTTGAGGATTTGTTGAATGTAGAGTGAGAGCAGTGCGAGTATAAGTGGTTGGGGAATGGCTGGGAGAAGAAGAGATGAGAGGAGGGAGGAAGAGATCCGTAGGGCGGAAGTAGTGGAAGCGACGAAGAAGATTAAGTTGGGAAAGGCCCCAGGAATTGATGGAGTGTGTGGTGAAATGCTTAGGTATGGGGGTGAGATTGTTGTGGAGTGAATATGGAAGTTGTGTAGATTGGCTTGGGAAGAGGGAAGGGTTCCAGAGGACTGGAAATCAGGTATAATTGTTCCTTTATACAAAGGAAAAGGGGAGAGACAAGTATGTGGTAACCACAGGGGCATTTGCCTACTTAGTGTGACTGGTAAAATATATGGTAGAATATTCATTGATAGGGTTAGGCATATGACAGAGGAGCTACTTGGAGAAGAACAAGGGGGATTTAGGAAGGGAAAAGAGTGTGTAGATCAGATATTTGTTCTAAGATGTTTAGTGGAGAAGTATCTAGAGAAGGGAAGGAAAGTGTATGCTGCCTTCATGGACTTGGAGAAAGCTTATGACAGAATAGATAGGCAAGGTATGTGGAAGGTATTAAGAATATATGGAGTGGAGGAGAAATTGTTGAGTGCTGTGAAGAATATGTACGAGGGAGCTATGGCTACGGTGCGAGTGGATGGTGAGCTGAGTGAGTTCTTTGATCTCAATGTGGGACTGAAACAGGGTTGTGTGATGTCTCCATGGCTGTTTAATATATACATGGATGGGGTTGTAAAGGAGGTGCAGGGTAGGGCAGTGGATATGGGGGTGGCTCTAATGAATGAGGGTGAGATTTGGAAGCTTCCGGTGTTGCTGTTTGCTGATGATACAGTACTGTTGAGTGAAGATGAATGGGAGTTGCAAGGTTTGGTGAATGAATTTGGGACAGTGTGTAGGAGGAGGAAGCTGAAAGTTAATGTAAACAAAAGTAAAGTTATGGTGTTTGAGAGGAATGAAGTCACAGAGTGTGCAGTGAGGATGGATGGTGAGGATATGGAGAATGTGAGTGCATTCAAGTACTTGGGTAGTGTGATGAGTAAGGATGGAACTTTGGGGGATGAAGTGCGTGAAAGGGTACAGCAGGGAAGGAAGGTTGTTGGTACACTGAAAGCAGTGATGAGAAATAGGGAGGTGAGTATGGAAGTTAAGAAGTCACTGCATGATAGTATTGTGATCCCTACCCTGACGTATGGAAGCGAGGCATGGACCTTGCAAGAGGGGAACAAGTCAAGAGTGAGAGCAGTGGAAATGAGTTACCTGAGAGGAGCATGTGGAGTGACGTGGAGGGACAGGTTGACGAATGAAGAAGTGAAGGAACGCTGTGGGGTGGATGTGGATGTGGTTGAGAAGATTAGGAGAAATACACTGAGGTGGTTTGAACATGTGAAGAGAATGGAGAAAGAAAGACTGGCTAAGAGGGTGTATGTAGGTGAGGTGGAGGGAGGGAGAGGGAGAGGTAGACCGAGGATAAGGTGGAGGGATGGAATTGAGAGGTATATGAGGGAGGGCGGGGTGAGTTGGGGTGAGGGTAGTCAAATGGTGGGTGACAGAGCGACTTGGAGGCGTTTTGTCTGCGGCCACCCTTTGCGGGATTAGGGCGTCGGGCTATAGATAGATAGAGATAGACCATTTTGGCTCTTAAGGTACGGCATCTTTCTCAGTGGTGGAAGAGTTTGTGTGACAGAAGCAAGGAACTCAGCGCTGGAGAAAGAACGCAAGGAGAGGGGAGAGAGGAAAGGAGGGAAGAAGGGAAACACAAGACAGAAGAGAAAGAGCAAGAGGGGAGACGAGCAGAGGGACTGAAATGAAAATCGGCGAAGTGGAAACATCGAAACATGGAGGAAAAGGATTATGAAGTAAGGATAAGAGATAAGAGAGAGAGCCAGGAGAGCCAGAACAGTGTATGGGGGGCAAGGAATGAACGTTAATGAAGAGCTGCAAAAGACGACACATATGATAAGTGAAGAATGAAAGAGTGAATAATAGAGGCTTGAAATCATGAAGTTAGAAAGTCAAAGATGATGACTGCTCAAAACATTACAAGTGTCCTATTAAAATGCTAGATATATAAGCTTATGGGATGAGAAGACCTTAATTCAAACTTTTAGCAACACAGGTTCAGAGACATGACTCATTCGTGGTGTGTTATTACGCTGAAACTTATGTCGCACACATGCTCTCTAATAATGCCAAGATAAAGCACGTTCTGATAGTGCAAGGCAAGGATAACCACATACAAACACACACACACACACACACACACACACACACACAAAATATATTAAAGATAAAAGAAAGCTTATATAATAAACATGGGAATAGGAAGAAGAATAACAAACAGAGCCGTTCTTCCCAAGGGCGACAAAAACTTCTGTGAATCCATTGTGGTTGCTTTTTCTTTCCCCAGGCTTACAAATTTTGCTCTCTCTCTCTCTCTCTCTCTCTCTCTCTCTCTCTCTCTCTCGTAAGAACTATGTCAACCCATGAAAGGACCACTACTCAAATAACTGTGTCGTGGCTGGCTGATGCAGGTCCGAGCTTGTGGACGTGAAATAGGTGTGTGTGTGTGTGTGTGTGTGTGTGTGTGTGTGTGTGTGTGTGTGTGTGTGTGTGTGTGTGTGTGTGTGTGTGTGTGTGTGTGTGTGTGTGTGTGTGTGTGTGCGCGCGCGGGTGCGTGTGTGTGTGTGTGTGCGTGTGTGTGTGTGTGTGCGCGCGCGGGTGCGTGTGTGTGTGTGTGTGTGTGTGTGTGTGTGTGTGTGTGTGTGTGTGTGTGTGTGTGTGTGTGTGTGTGTGTGTGTGTGTGTGTGTGTGTGTGTGTTTGAAGTTGCACACCAGCAGTTCTCAACAAATTGCAACAGTCCGCCTCTACACCAGCACCAACATTTCACAAAACTTTCACTACCACTCCCGTCATATTGCCTCATACTGCTTCCCCTCATACTTAAGGCGCTGTCACTGGATGTCAGCCATACTTCCCTCTGTCTATATAGGTTTGTACACCGCGATCTGAACACATTATCGAAAATACTGAAGTTGTAATTAATAAGAAAAATACTTGATTCCTTAACAACACTATATCTTTGGGTGGGAATAAGGGAAACGATGCAGGAAGGGAAGAGAGGATACAGCAAGGCGTCATTGCCGATCATTCCTATGCTGTGCCAAGGGGAACAGAGTGAGAGGGGAGGGGTACTGTGGGGAGGGGGAAGTGAGGGTTACTGTGGGGAGGGGGAAGGGAGGGGTACTGTGGGGAGGGGGAAGGGAGGGTAGAGGGAAGGATGGAGGGGAAAGGGTGATGGAGAAATGGAAGGAGGGGAAAGAAAGGGTGAAATGAGGGAGGGAGAGAAGGGGAAAGGAAGTGTGAAGGAGAAATGGAAGGAGAGGAAAGGAAGGGTGAAAGAGAGAGGGAAGGAGGGGAAAGAAAGGGTGAAGAGGGGAAGGAAGGAGGAGAATGAAAGGATGAAGAAGGGGAAAGGAGGGTGAAGGGGGGAAGGAGGAAGGGGAAAGGAGAGTGATGGAGGGGAGGAAGAAGGGGAATGGAGGGGTGAAGGAGGGAAGCAAGAAGGGGAAAGAAAGGGTGAAGGAGGGAAGGAAGGAGGGGAAAGGATGGATGAAGGAGGAAGGAAGGAAGGGAAAGGAAGGGTAAAGGAGAGAAGGAAGGAGGGGAAAGGATGGATGAAGGAGGAAGGAAGGAAGGGAAAGGAAGGGTAAAGGAGAGAAGGAAGGAGGGGAAAGGAAAGACGAGAAGATGAGAAAAGGGGACGGTCAAGGAGAAGAAAAGTAAGGAGAGGGAAACTAGATAAGAACGCAAAGGCAAATATAAACCACTGTATAATGAGAACTTCTACAGGAAAATGTATATCTATTATTTAAATGTCAAAGAAGGGTTAGGAAAAAAGACTATGATAACAAGATATTGAACAGGAAAAATGACATTTATATAAGGAAAGAATAATGACGAAGAAAAGCAAAGAATGAAAAAAAAAAAGTTATGAAAAGCGAGCGAGAGAGAGAGAGAGAGAGAGAGAGAGAGAGAGAGATTTAATAAAAGGATATTACTAAGGAAGTGTGATTAAAGGAAAATGAGTGAAAAATGCACAAAATGAAAATAAGTTTGAGCACAAAGAATATGAAAGAAGCACTAGAAGGTGATAAGAGAGGACAAAGGAAAACCAGAGGAGGGTAAGGATGACAAAGAACAATTATAAAGAAGGGAAAAGTGGAAATGAGCGAAAATGATGATATACGATAATCAGCCTAAACAAAAGATGTGAGCAATGAAAGGATAACGATGCAAGGAGAAAGAAAGAAAGAAAAAAAAAGAGCAACAAGAGGAGAGAAAGTAGATAAAAAGGAAATAATGAAGCAGAGACAGAGGGAAAAGAAACAGGCATTAACACAAACGAATAACGAGAATAACGATGGAAGGACAGAGAACTAAAAAAAGAAAAAAAAAAGCAACAGAAAACGAGAGAGTAAGGACAAAAAAAGGAGAGAGAAAACTGTGAGAATAAAGGAAAGATGGATAAAACACTGATAATGAAAGAAAAAATGGTCAAAACAAGAGATGAAAGGACCAGACAAAAACAGTACTGCAAAAAGGGCAAAACACTGACGTAAAAAAAAATGCTTAAACCGAGAACAATAAAAGACAAAATATAAGAAAAAGCAACCACAAAACAAATGAAAAAAGGAAGAGGGAAGAAAAGGCAGCCACAGAAGGAAGTATAAAGGAAGTGACGATAAAACTGTGGGCAAAGCAAAATCGTGAAAAAATATATAGAGTAAAAGAGAGAGCGTCTGCTACCAGCCCGCGGCACAAGAGTACAAAAGGCTGATAAGGCACTGACCAGGCTGCCGGATGAGCAGTGTGTGGTGAAGCTATGAGAGAGAGAGATGGGGGGTGGGTGATGAAGGGGAGAGGAAAGGGAAGGAGGAGAGATAGGAGAGAAGAGAGGAAGAACAAAGGAAAGGGAAGACAAAATACAGCGGAAGAGGACCACACACACACACACACACACCACTGTACTTCACGTCCGCCAGCTCAGACCTGCATCAGCCACCACACACATTTATCTGAGTGATCCTTCCATGGGCTGACATAGTTTTGAGAGAGAGAGAGAGAGTGTGTGTGTGTGTGTGTGTGTGTGTGTGTGTGTGTGTGTGTGTGTGTGTGTGTGTGTGTGTGTGTGTGTGTGTGTGTGTGTGTGTGTGTGTGTGTGGTGAATGAAAGCCGTGCATAGGGGACATCCATTTACACAGAGTGGACCGCAAGTTAAGCCAGAATTACCACAGTCCTCCCACAAAATTCTTTTACCATTTTCAGTCGAGCTTCTTATATTTCGTGGCCCTGGTGGTGTCCACGTGTCATTATATCAGTCACTATAGGTCGTTTATTTTCACTTGATGGAACCCGGTTACTCTCATAGACTGAATACTAAGTCGTGGTTGCACAAAATTCGATGAGCCTTTGTTCTGAGGTGGAAATGAGTCTCCTTGGTCACTAGTCGATTCCGCCCTCCAATCTCACTTCATATGACCATCAACGAAGCTAAAAAGGGGTTAGGAATCATTGTCAGATAAAAAAATAAATAATTACCATCTCTCACGCCATATATCAATCAACCCCGTCCATTATCTACCGCACCACTTAATTAGTGTTACGTCTCACGCTGCCTCGCACTCCACTGATAATACTGTCTTATTCTGCTACTAATAACAAGTCTCACATATACCACTTTTCGTTACACTATTAGCACCTTCTCCAACATACTATGCCACTTTCATTCCACCAGTCAAACCACCTCTCATTAATACCATTCTTCATTTTACCGCTAATATTACGAAACAACATTCTCTGGGCAACTTAAACTTTTTTCCACTCATGCCTCATTCCATGTCACCACTAACACCTGTTCTAACAAACTCTACATTTACCGCATCACTAACAACAGATTTCATACCAGATTTAATTTTGTTAATGGCGATACAGGTCAAACCACCTCTTCCATTGACGGTACCTCAGTTAATACCATTTGTCATTATATCACAAACGCCACACTTCATACCACCGCTTGTTCCACCACTAACATAATCATACATGCCATCACAAACACCACATTATTACAAACACTCATTACCCTTGTCACAAACGCCACTAACATCACCTATCAGTTCATTACCAAAGCCACCTCACATTACAAACTGAAAACTACATATAAAAACAAGAGGGACGTGACTATGAACTGCAGAGCCTAACCCCCTTTTCCCCTGTACCCAGTGCGGCCAACTCTTCGAGCTTATGTCTTCTGGAATCAGTTATAACTAATAAATAGCCAGGTTTGGATCAGCGTGACAATATGGAAAATTTTGAGGCAGCCAAGCGTCACATTTCAGTCATATTTACGAACGCAGGTGAAAATATGGAAAATCTGTTAATGCATTAGTTAACAGATTGCCAGTAGTGAGGCTATTCCTGGCTGGGATTTAAACTAGTCACCCCTCGACCCACTGTCCACTCCTGTACCCCTTCCGCACCACATTCATAATGCCTAGGCTCTTGGAGACTTACTTATATCACAGGTAAGAAAATGTACACTATGACCTCTGGCATATGAAGTTTGGTAGGGTTAGCTTACGACAACAGAGATCACGAGTTGTAAATGGCCCTGTAACTCCTACGGCACAGAAAATGAGAAGATCATACCTGTGACTGTCTTTTTACCTTGATTAATACTGGGACAGAGATCAAAGCGTCTTACTATAGATAGCCCCACCCAATGTTTACACGGGGAACAAGGGTTAATGTGCTGATAATGGTGATAATAATGATACGTCACACCCTTCTTATCTTCCATCACATTCTCTCCCTCCTATCCTGCAACCCCTCTTCCCTCTACCCCCTACACTCCCTTCCCTGCCCTCTGCCACCACCCTATAGCCATTATTGTTATCTGAATGGTCTCCTGCACGCCAGCCCCGTACCTTCCTCCAACACCTGCCCTCCTACTAACCTCTCCTCCTCTCTCGTCGTTCTATCCCTTCGTCCTCTCCTTTACTCCTCTCCCTTTCTTCTGTCCCTTTGTTCACTCCTATCTTCTTCCCTCTCTCTTTTATCTCTTCGTTCTTTCATTTCCTCCTCTCCCTTTCTTTACTCACATCGTCCTCTCCTTTCCTCCAGTCTTCTATTCATAGCATCACGTCTGCACATTTTTTCACTTCCGCCCCCCCTTATCATCCTTTTATGAAGTCAATATTCCTAAATTTCCTTCCATCGTACCTTTCATCTGCCTTTACATATGAAACAAGTTTTCTCACTTGCACTATTCCAGTTTTTATTATATTTTTTATTATCTCTTTTCTCCCATTCCATCTTTCTCTTTGTTCCTTACTCTTTTTTTCGTATCTTCCATTAAGCACTTACACTTGGTATATTGATTCTCTGTATTTTCTCACTTCCACTTCTCTCGTTATTTTTTTTTTTTTTGGCACCTTTATATATATAAATTATATATATTACGTCACTGTCATTCCCTCCAGTTTAATATGACGACACTTTTTATATTATAGTTTCCCTTCTCATTACTTTCATTATCACCTTTCATTCTTGTTCTGTTCCTTCTTTTTTTTTTTTTTTGATGAACTTTGTTTCTATGTACCTACTTCACTGTCACATGTAATGTCGTCCTTTGATGGTTTGAATCTCTTTTTCTCTTTCCCTTTCTTTTTTTCTTCCTCCATCCTCGTCCTACGAGTATTCTAGTGGATTTTCTTATTCTTGTTCCTCCGTTGTTCTATGGAAATGGGTCTGGTCGAGAGAGAGAGAGAGAGAGAGAGAGAGAGAGAGAGAGAGAGAGAGAGAGGGGGGGAAGAAACAACGAGGGAGGAAAAGGTAAGTCGATCTCACTGTTCATTAAGGGGCCTAATGAACTCCCGACTTTTTAATTACCTCTCTCTCTCTCTCTCTCTCTCTCTCGCAATCAGAGTTAACCAGTTTTCCACACAATAAAGGAGGCTGATAACTAATATAATTATCTGGGGGGGAGTCACACCAAGACCCATTTCTTGTGCCCTTAAGACGTTACGCTGCATCTTCTCCTTGGCGATTTATTTTGCGTAATGCACCTCAGAGTTTCCTTGAATGCTGAGTGGATAGATGTGTGTCTTCTTTCACTGATCACTTCCCCCACTATCGTACTCACTCCTCTTTTCTGGCTTTCTGTACCCTACCTGTCCCTACCGGTGGGTCTGAAAAGAGGCCCGACGACGACGACGACGACGACGACGACGACGACAACGATGATGATGATGATGATGATGACGACGACGATATACAGTATGTTTATTTATAACTACTACCTTGCACATACCCAAAATCTATGAAGCGAGCGGTGGTAGCGTTCCCTTTGACCAGTAGAGAAAGAGTTGTGGAATACTGACAGGCATGGATAACAGTGTTTGGATTTCTCTTAGGGTGATGACTGCTCTGAATTGAATATATAAGTAAATAAATACATTAATTAATTGGATATATAAAATTACACTACAGGCTTACTAACAGTAAATTATCAAGGAGTGAACTTTACTTCCTCGTTACCCTCCACATCTGCCATAAAGTTTCCTCTGACGTAAGTGGTTAGCACAAGGAAGTGGAGATAGATAGTGTTCATTTTGTGTTCAATAAAATAATATTAAACACTCAAGATTAATGCCTGAAAATGCATCATCAAAATTTCAGAGGCTTGAACAGTAAGTGAATGAGTGTATGGCCCACTTAATACGGTAACTTTTGGACAGTTCTCTTTCTAACTTTTTTTCCTTGTCTCTGGACCCTTTCTCATCCCGTCCAAAGGTGGGAGAAGAAATGTGGAGGAATAATAAATAATAATAATAATAATAATAATAAATAATAATAATAATAATAATAATAAATAATAATAATAATAATAATAATAATAATAATAATAATAATAGTAATAATAGTAATAATAATAATAACAATAATAATAATAATAACAGCAACGATAATGATAATGATGTTAAAGATGATGATGATGGTATGTTTTCATCCGTATTTAGTGGCATACTTGTATACACAAATGGCACAAAAATTAATGACACTCATATTAAATTAGCAATGAGCACACCATCTGCTGAAATAGCTGAATTTACTAACCTCTTGCAGCAGCAACAACAGAGCAGAGGTCAAGAGTTGAGAATTACGAAAGGTGTGTGTGTGTGTGTGTGTGTGTGTGTGTGTGTGTGTGTGTGAAAACATGTGTTACTGTGACCTATAATCATCATGGTTTCTATGCACTCATGTTCAGGTATATGTTTTGCAGCTGTGTGTATATCCCACTCACATCCTTTGTATCATTATATTCTGCTACTGACTAATGACTTTATTCAACTGCAGGAAAACACTTGGGTCTAAATGGGTTCGTTGTGTGTGCTGGTGAAGGACAAAAGTAAATTCACGCAGGAGTGGGGAAAACGAGAGAAGTGGAAGATATAACAGAAACGAAGTAACACAGGAAAAGAAAATCAGTAAAGGAGGGAACTGGAAGGATGGCGACAAGTAGGAGTGGAACAGCAACGCGACTGATATGAAATAAAAGGGTTAATTAAAACAAAAAATAAGTACAGTATGGGAATCTACGAGGAAATGTGTGCTATTAAGTAGTATATAGAGAGGCACTGAAAGAGGTAAAGATAATAATAATAAAATGAATGAAACTGAATTAAATGGGAAAGCTGAGGAATGAATGGTAAACTGAATTAATAAGAGAAAGTAAAGGAGAGAAGAAAACAGGTGGGGAGAAGAAGTGCAAAAAATTTAAAGAAAGTAAAATAGCTTTAGAGTGTAATTATAGGAGAGAAACTAAAAGAAAGAGCTAGCAAGAGAAGAGATAATGACAGAGTAAGACATTCAGACAAAAAAATGGCGATAAGTTATTGTTATATCAAGGAATGAAAAAAAAGGTAAGGAGAGTTTAAGGAAAATTCTAAGGGATGAATTCTTGGCAAGCGAGTGAATGGTTCATGTCTCACGCGAACACACAAATTACATGTTTTTATCAGTATTATCTCACGCAAAGTTCAGGGGTAATTGTCATAGTTAGGAGAGAGAGAGAGAGAGAGAGAGAGAGAGAGAGAGAGAGAGAGAGAGAGAGAGGAAAACAAACAAGGAAACCTTTTTATCCCAAGCCAAAGCAAGTGTTCGTGGTTTGATAAAAGGGAGAAAATAAGTCAAGCATGAAAGTAGGAGTGGAGGAAGTTGGGTAAGAGAGAGGAGGAAAATGGATAAAAGGAGGAACGGATAACGGATAAAGGGAGGAGGGGAGGAATATGGATAATAAGTAGAGAGGAGGAACAAAGATAAATGAAGGAGAAAAGGAAAATCGATGAGGGGAGGGATTGTGCTGACAGCCTTTAGTTAAGGTGCTCACACGCCTCATATCTTTTCTTCTTCCTTTGTCTTCCACCATTCACCTCGCCTCCTCCCAATCACTTTCTTCCTTCACCATCACTCCCCCTCCCCCATCACTTTCTTCCTTCACCATTTCTCCTCTTCCCTATCACTTTCTTCCTTCACCATCACTCCCCCTCCCTATCACTTTCTTCCTTCACCATCTCTCCTGCCGCTATCACTTTCGTCCTTCACCATGTCTCCCCTTCCGCACCCCCATCTTGCCTCTTCACCTTTCGTCTTCTACAAAAACTGGTCAGCGAGGTCAGAGGTCACGTCTAGGAATTCAATTTTTTCATTATTTTCCCTTTCTCTTTAATTTCACATTAGTCTCTCTCTCTCTCTCTCTCTCTCTCTCTGCGATGGCATTTTTCTCTTTCATTTTTCTTATTGGCACCAAATGCTTTTATTGAGCTTAGAAAAAACCTCTGAAGTGAAGGAGGGTAAATATATGTTAATTGGCTGGCTGAGTGTTGCACGTCACCTGACCAGGTGAATGAAAAAGACCCCCTCCCCCCAAAAAAAAAAAAAAATCTGAAAACATATTTGTGTAGACTGAGCGAAAGAGAGCCATGGGTACGTTTGGAGTGGAAGAGTTGCCCCAGGGGAGAGAGAGAGAGAGAGAGAGAGAGAGAGAGAGAGAGAGAGAGAGAGAGAGAGAGAGAGAGAGAGAGAAACTATAAGATACAGCCTTGAACACTAGCCAACTAACATCACACACGACCATAAAGTACATTAAATTTCATTAGGAGTTAACTGAACGGCAATAATAATGTAAAAAATATAAATAAATGACCTGCAATAAACTGTGCACTGATGGAGATGTGAAGAATGGAGGAGAATAATGAATGGGTCTAATTAAAAATATATATGAAATTTAATTGGTGATTTGATGGGTGGATAGATGGCAGGAAGATGACAGAGGAGCAAAAGGAAGAGGAGAAAACCAAGGCAGAGTGGAGGGAAGGGGTAAGAGGGGGAAAAAGAAGACGGGAAAAATGAGGGACTGGATGGAAGGAAGGGGTAAGAGGAGGAAAAGGAAGAGGGGAAAAGTGAGGCTAATAGAAGGAAGCAGAGAAGGAAGAGGGATAAAAGACACGAGAGAGAGAGAGAGAGAGAGAGAGAGAGAGAGAGGGGTGGTGGTGGTGGTGATTTCTCCTCACACCCATAGCTCTTCCTCTAAAGCGTCCTTTTCTTAAAAAAAAAAAATAATAATAATAATAAATAAGCTGGCTTTTGTTGCCTTGGTGTCGTTCTTGGTCTTCCACGTGGGTAAGCCTGTGACGCCCTGAAATCAGCTGACTGGGCCAGATCAGCTGATTACCACAACACCTGACTCCCTCACTCCTCTCATATTTCTCTCACGCACGGATGAGTTTCTTTTATATTCTTCTGTCCCTTCCACCACATGGGGTCAACGGAGAGTGAGATTCAGAGAGTGTTTGGGAGTGTGGAAGAAGGAGAGGAATGCCAGAAAACATGGTGGAGAGATAAGGCAGGAGAGTGTATTTCTTGAGTACCGCTATCAGTCATTTGCTGCACTGCCTGACCGAACCTTCTCTTCAAGGGGAGAGTGATAGCCAACATTAACCCTTACCCAGTTTGGCGAAGTATGAACGTGGAAGGGGTGTCAGTATGAAGAGAGATGCATGTAAAAGTTGAGATGCTGTACTGGTCGTGTGTGTGTGTGTGTGTGTGTGTGTGTGTGTGTGTGTGTGTGTGTGTGTGTGTGTGTGTGTGTGTGTGTGTGTGTGTGTGTGTGTGTGTGTGTGTGTGTGTGTGTGTGTGTGTGTGTGTGTGTGTGTGTGTGTGTGTGTGTACCATCGGTAGAAATGACAGGGTGGAAACATTTGCAAGCACGTGGAAGGACGGACACACTAGCAGCGCCCATTTTAAATATTCGCTAGTGCGTGGTGTCAAAACCAAGACTTTGAACTGACGTATCACAAGACGAGAACGCTAAACACAGAGCCACCGCAGCTCCGTATAAACTGAAAAGAGAGATTATGAAATTGTATCAGAAGAGGAGAATGAGAGGGAGACCAAAAAAAAAAAAAAGAGGGCGATAGATGAAGTACAAGAGATTATGTGTGTGGAGAGAGAGAGAGAGAGAGAGAGAGAGAGAGAGGATGCAGAAGGGGAAACAAACGAGTAACAACGAGTACCATACCCTGTAAGACAGCGAGAGATTACCATAAAATTAGGATACACTCCCTAACAATCACCTGGGAAGATAATCAGACTTTTTGCCCTTCCCTCCAGCCGTCCTTCTCTCCAGCCCTGAAGATGATACGTGGAGGGAGGAGAAGAAAAGATATGGGAAAGAAATGAAAACAATCGAATGGAAAATTATGGAAAGGAGGAATGATGGAATGAGGATGATGAATGGTGGAAGACGACGGTAAGAAGGGAAGCTCACAAAGGAACTGGAAAAAGAAGAAAGATTACCAGAAACAGGGAGAGGGTAAGGAATTAAGAAATAAAAGGAACAGAGGATGAGGTTAAGAACATACAAGAACAGCAAAGAACATACGAGGTACAATAGCATAAAAGGAATCAGAACACACACAGAAGCGAAAAAGCTTGATAATAATGAAGGGGAAGGGAGGTGAGCGGAGAGAAACGGGAGAAGTAATAAAGAATATATACCTTACTGTACGAATATACTTGTTTGTACGTAACCATAAACAGTATACTGAAAAAAACTGAAGTAATACAGATCAGGGAGAATATTAAGATGTATTTTTAAAAACTACAGTTAACGATGCACAAAAGCCAGCAGAGAAAAGAGTGGGATAAAAGTGAAAAAAGAGTACGCACAAATTACAGTCTACAAATTTAAGGCGAAAAATAGTGAAAAAAAAAAATAACTAAAAAACATTTAGAGATATGTCTGATTCACTCGATGAATTCATTCTGCTTCTCTCTTCCTCCCCAGTCACCCTGCTTTAATGATAATGTGTGTGTGTGTGTGTGTGTGTGTGTGTGTGTGTGTGTGTGTGTGTGTGTGTGTGTGTGTTGAATGCTTCTGTTCCACTAATGTAAAGCTGAGTTTCATTCAAATTTTACTTTGTTACCTGTGGCATTTGTCTATATTTGTATCATTAGCAAACATATAATTCATCATTCAATGTCGTCTCTTAAAACTATATTTCTATTTTTATCTTATAGTGTTATATTTGTTATTCACCTCGGCCATGTCCTGTGTATTGGTGTGTATTTGCGTCATTACCCTTCGTTAGTGTTAGTGCAGTGGTGGCGGTGTGGTAATGGCAGTGTGTGACAGTGACATATACCTGTGGCACATTACCCTCTTATACCGTCAGGTCCGTTTTATACCACCTCCCTACCCTCGTCTCCCCACCCCCCCGTCCACATATGTACAATCAGCATCAAAAGAACTTTGAAAAACAGTGTGGTAAATCCGATACTACTGACAGTGATGACGTCAACTGGCCTTATATCAGAGTCATAAGTGTCGTTTGCCGCAGGTCCACCACACTGATTTACAAGTCCGTGGAGAGACAGGCAGGAGTGGGGACAGGTTTTATGATGCTGACTGTACCCCTTCCCTGGCAAGGTGAGGGTACTGTAGGTGATGGGGAGCCTCCTAACATCATGATAATACCACCCACTGACTCTTACTGCTACAAACTCTGACGAAATGTTAGTCCTGATGTCCACAAACTAACGAGTCTGATATAAACTGTGTAAAAGACTGCTTGTTTACATATTTATCCTCAATCACTGAACTACCATACAATTCACATCCAAACCACAGTGTAGAGTATACTGACAAATTATTACCAAATTATGTTTCTTCTCATAACAATTCAATGCCATGCAGACATATTTATTGCAAAAAAATTTCAAGAATTTTTATGAACATATCTCACAGAAAGTGCAGATATCGGCGAAACTGTGTTCTTGCAAACCTGTTGTGAACACCCTCACATCCTTAAGAGTCTGGCATAATGCGACACCGCGGTGTGCTCCAGGAAATCTAGTGAGTGTGAACAGATGATATGGGAAGAAGTATACTGATGGTGTGTTTACTGTAAGGGTCCAAGAAGGGCTAAAACTGTTACATCCTTACGGTATTTAGACTTTCAGTATGTGGGCATAATTTTCCTTATTTAACAATTTACGGCAGCGTGAAGTCAAGACAGACTCCATACTATGACTGTCGTGGTTCTTTTGTTTAAGTACATGAGGGAGGGCGGCTTGGGTTGACAGGACGGGGTTGTGATGAGTGATGGAATAAGAAGCATGAAGGCCTTTTTGGTCATGGCTGCTTTGGCTGGCAAGAGGCTTCTGGCGACAGATACAAAGAAGTTCAGAAAGACAGCTTTTGACATATAGGCAAACAATTAGAAATGTACAGAGACAAACTGACAGACAGACACACAGGCAGAAAAACGGGCAAACACACAGATATATAGGCCAGCAGATAAAAAGATAAAGACAGACAAAAACATAGATATTTAGATAGAAATAGGGTGACATACGCACATACATATACACGCACACAGACACACACAGACATACATACGACGTAAAGTACCATTGCCATGCTTGACAATTTCATGAAATTTTGAGTCTATGCAAATTCTGTTACTTTCCTCCCTCTGTATTAGAAACCTGTTTGCTAAATTCTAATACCCTAGAATTTACCACAAGCCCAAAGTAAAATACAGTATTTCCTGAACTAACCTATAAAGTCCACTAAATCCTAACCAATTAAATTGTACCTCGGCCACCTGACGATGTTTAGAACCAACCACAATTGTTGAAGTCTCCTGCAACAAGCAGGGTACTAAAATTAACCCATCATCCTCAAGAAAAATATGTCACTGCACTACGCTGGGCGAGAAGACTGGCCAGGAGAAATTATGCACGTGGTGTCGAACCTCATCAATGGACATGGTTAATGGGGAGGAGTAATACGGCGTCTGAGTATGCCAGAGCCAATGGCGAGCCACTAATAAACAAAATTCTCTGCAAAACTCAGACTAATTAGCAGACAGGCTGGTACATCAATTGATAACTACCGATGTTCAATAAGCCCGCACCAGGGGAGGCCAGCCAATGATAACGGGTTAGGCGTTAGGAAACACTATTTACAACCACCAGTATCATTTCAGAACCAGAATTACACAAAATATACCCCGTTAACTCAGTTCATTGTACGACGTCAGAGATTCACAAAGCTTGAAATTATTCAGAGCTGCGCATCCATTATCAGGTGAATCATGTAATAATGATGGTGTGAGTGGTGTTGGTAAGTGGAGGGTGGAGTGTGAGGTTCAGGCGGGGAATTACTCTTATTATCCACTACACAACCGTACTGGGGTGTGAGGGAGGGATGGCGAGGAGAGAGGGGGAGGGAGGGAGGAAGGAGAGAGAAGAGAGGGCCAAGTGGCTGCCAAAGAAATACAAGACCGATGTGATTTCAGTCTGGCCACTCTTAGTGCTGATGCTAGACGTCTCACAGGCCGATGACACTAAAGATTTTATAGCAGCTACCACTAAACACCTTTACTGAACTGTGGGAGACTCCAAACATCCACAAGACTTAACCTCATCTTGATTAACTGACGACAGATGATGTATGTATGTATGTAAACCTTAAGAACAGGAGACAGAGATGGTGAGAAGGGGATGGAGCGAATGAGGAGAGGGAAGTAAGAGGTTTATAGCATAATTATGCAGGAAAACCAAAATGAATGCAGGAAAACTGAGGGAGAACGTAGAGAAACACTAAGAGGTAAAACAATAAAGGATGGAGGGAG
The DNA here is from genome assembly GCF_032717465.1 of Coenobita brevimanus. Lineage (NCBI taxonomy): Eukaryota > Metazoa > Arthropoda > Malacostraca > Decapoda > Coenobitidae > Coenobita > Coenobita brevimanus. The sequence continues at coordinate 16,891,462 of NC_136995.1, forward strand.
TGAAGGTATGGGAGGGCAGTTCATGGCCGCATCTCAGCTAACTTTCCGTCCACAAAAAAAAAGAAAAAAAAGAAAAAAAAAATCACTATAATTTTTGTGTCGCCGCCTCAACGGCTGCACGCTCAAAAGGGTTGACAGGGGAGGTCTGGGGGGCTGGTGGTTGGAAGGTGGAGTGGGATGGACAGGGGTAGGTGGTGGAAGGGGGATAATGATAGGGGGATGGTGGGATAGAGAGTTATTGATAGGGGAGGTGGTAGGAAAGGGGTACTGATAGAGGGATGTGGTAGGAAGGTGATATTGACAGGGGAAGGTGACAGATAGGAGATATTGATAAGAAGAGGTGGTAGGAGGGAGATATTGACAGGGAAAGGTGGTAGGAAGGAGATATTGACAAGGGAATGTGGTATAGGCAGGAGATATTGACAGGGGGATGTGGTAGGCAAGAGATATTGACAGGGGAAGGTGACAGATACGAGATATTGATAAGAGATGATGAAAGGAAGGAGATACTGACAGGGAGAGTTGGTGGGCAGGAGGTATTGATAAGGGAGGTGGTGTTTTGGGGGGTACTGACAGGGGGAGGTGGCAGGAAGGAAGTGCTGACAGGAGGAGGTGGTAAGAGGTAAAGTATTGACAGGGGGAGGTGGTAAGAGGGGGATACTGATTTGAGGAGGTGGTAGGAAGGGGGTACTGACAGGGGGAGTTGGTAGCAAGGGGCTGTTGACAGTGGGTGGTGATGGGAGGGACGAAAGGATAAGGGACGATTGTGGGGAGAGGGGACGATGAACAAGGGGGACTGGGTGGCTGGAAGGGGGACTTTGATAAAACGAACAGGAAGCAACGATTAACAAATGAGAAATGAGAGAGTAAAAAATATACACACTGACGGAAAAATGGGAGAGTCATGACAGATGAATCACAAAAACCACACACCACCCTTCCCTCACTCCTCAATTAACAAAATGTTTAAGAAAGAACGTGGGTATTGATGACAGATGGAACACGCAAAAATACAGACACTGACAGGCGAGAGAGGAGTGGAGGAGAGGCGAGGGTAAATAAGAAAAAGAAAGAAATTATCCTTGAACGGTCACTGGGGAACTGAGAGGAATGATAAAATAACATAATAAGAGGCACGCTCTCTCTCTCTCTCTCTCTCTCTCTCTCTCTCTCTCTCTCTCTCTCTCTTTCTCTCTCAGTATAATTACGGTATATTGCCTGCACACGAAAATGCACTTACAATTTCCTCACACACTTTACGACAAAAAAAAAAAGTCTCCTCTTCCTGACTCAAAGACAAAGACACTCCACAAAGGATCTAATCAAAATAATAATCTGTAACACAACAATTCATTACAGGACAAGAGCCTCAGCCAACAATCCCTTCCTTCTGAATTACTGGTTGTTAGTTCTTACATCCACGACACCATCAACACCCAAAACTAATAATAATAATAATAATAATAATAATAATAATAATAATAAACAATAATAATAGTAATAATAATAATAATGATAATAGAAGTAGCAGCAGTCGTTGTTGTTAGTGTTTGCGATTAATACTGAATGGATGGGGTGGGGTTAGAAAAAGAAAATGCAAGAGGAAGGAAATGCAAGGAGAAGAAGAAGAGAGGAGGAAAATAGAAGAGGGAGGAGAAAGTGAAAAAATATGACAGTACAGGAAAATGAAGACATGGGAAAGAAAGTTAAAGGGAAAGAAGAAGCGGGAGGAAAGAGAGAGATGAAAGGAATGTGTGAAGAAAAGGAAAAAGAAGTGGAGATAAATGGAAGTACAAATGGTTAAAGAAGAGAAGAAAACTCAAACATCAAAACCCAATACTTGTACTCACAGACATCTCCTGTGTAGGCAGCAGATCTCCCTTACCTGAAAGAAGAAAGATAAAGATTACATTTTGAAAGAATATGGAAAACTTCAAGAAAATTTAAAACGAAATCAAAAAGGATGATATGGTTGGACACTGTATACAAACTTAAACCCTTTGACTACGAGAACTATTATACTTCAGTGTTTCGTGGCTACATGAAATTCGATAAGTCTTGGTTTGACGTGGAAATGAGTCTCCTCGGTTACTAGTCAATTCTACCTTCAAATCTGACTACTCTTGGCCTTCACCTGAGCTAATAAAGGTGTCGGAATCAATGCCAGGTTAAGAACAAAATGACCATAGGTTTTTATACTCAGTTTACGAAGGGCCTCTCATACTGAAGAGGTTACAAACAATCGTCGTAAACGCCTTCACTAATGGCACAATTTTATAACCACAACTGTATTGCTCGCCGCGCGTGTGTGTGTGTGTGTGTGTGTGTGTGTGTGTGTGTGTGTGTGTGTGTGTGTGTGTGTGTGTGTGTGTGTGTGTGTGTGTGTGTGTGTGTGTGTGTGTGTGTGTGTGGAGTTTAATCCGGCTCTGATCCAATTTGGACTAAACTTGGTGGAAGGGCTGAAGGGAGGCCAAGGATGAAGTGATGTTTTTGAGAATCATAATTTAGCCTTCACACACACACACACACACACACACACACACACACACACACACACACACACACACACACACACACTCTGTCTCTGTCTGTCTGTCTGTCTCTCTCTCTCTCTCTCATATGAAACCACGCCGTTACCCTCCAAATTCAGCCACTTCAACCCAGCCACCTGCCATCACCTCGCGTTACCGATCGTCAACGTCGTGCAAAGCGTCAATAAAGTGTCAATAAGGCGGGAATGGGATGTATGTGACGGTGGACAGCGACACTATGCCGGTTATGTCCTGCTTACTCACTATTACCACACTCATAAACTCCTGATTAACTCACCTTTGTGCTGCAGAGGGGCCTTCACGTGGTGGTGCCGATAAGGCCGGGTGGTGGAGCTGCCCGGTGATACAAACGCGTTTCACTTTCTCCCCATCCCCCCAAACAAGGATGGTGGGCTACAAGAAAGGGAAATCCTCAGTCTGCAGTCCACTGGGTTCACGTCCAGATAAATGTGGGGTTACAAGTACAGTACTATAGTCAGTCTTTTTTTCACCCGACGGAACTGAATCACTAAATCGTGGTTGCATGAAATTTGATGAGCTTTAATTATGAGGCAGGGATCAGTGTCCTTGGTTACTAGTCACATTCAGTCTAACTATATCTGGCTATAAACTAAGCTGAAGGAGTTTAGAGATCTTTGTCAGGTAGTAAACTCATTATACCTTCCACCACTACTCACATTTATGCTGGTAACACTTTAATTATGAGTATCGAACAGCAGAACTTGCAATGACTGTCATCTTTTTTTATTATGAAGTGCTTTATGGTTATCTGAGTCCTGTCAGCACAGCCATATCATTTAACTTAACCTTGATGCTACCAGGTATTATTCAATTAATGGGAAACCTGTAATAGTGAAGGTGTGAACTGATATCGTTACCTCATCCTTGTTATGACAATGGAATGCCAGAACTCACCTGCTGTAGCTTCATTTAGGGAGTTATAAAACATTTGATAGTTATTCTTAATCGTCTATCTATCTCGTGTCCAACACTGCATCCGATAAGGCATTTATTACCCTTTCGCTTACACGCCCCTTCCTTACTTCACCTTGTTCTTGGTCTTCTTCATTCACTCCACTCTCAGTCTTTATCTCTCCACTCATCCTAAGAGTCCCAACCACCCAAAGTATTTCTTTTTGTCTAAAGCTTGGGTTATGTATAGATTATCAGAGTGGGAGGGAAGCGAACAACTGACTTACTGTTAACAGTAATGTCCCTCACTGCATGCGGCGTGAGAGTGGGGATGAATGGGATAACGGATGAAAGTGAATGGGAGAACGGATGAGTGTGAGGGGTGCAGTTATTATTTTTCATGGGTGTCTGGGCCCTGATATTCTCACTGATAACCAATACACTTACTTTTTCGTCCTAAAAAAATGGCTTAACATCACCTAATATGTACCCTATATAAAATTCATATCGTACAAAGGTATTTTAATGGAAAAAATGATCCCTCCTGAAACAGTTTCTTGCGTTAATTCTTCTCCATTCTCGTTTAGTCTTCTTAATGTTAGAGACACAAATATCTTTTTTTCAACTCCTTTATCTTCCATCTTTCGCCCTTTCTCCCATCTCCTCCTCCCCTTCTGTTCGTCCTTTGTTTCTAATTTTGGAGAAAGTTAAGCAAGAGTGGAGTGGAATTAACGTACGCAACTGTATGTTTAACTGTTCGTTGGCCTTACAAACTCTCTTTTCCTGCATCCCCTCCTCTGTGTGGTGGTGTGGGAGGCAGGGAGAGTGGCGTGTAGTGGTGCATGATGTGTGGTGGTGTGTAATGTATGGTGGTGTGTAATGTGGTGCGGTGTGGGTGAGGGGGTGACGTGTGGTGGTGTGATGCGAAGTGGTACGGGAGGAGGGTAATGTGGTGTGTGGTGGTGTGGGAGGGACGCAGTGTGGTGTGTGGTGATGTGGGAGGGGGATAATGTGGTGCGTGGCGATGTGGGAAGGACGTAGTGTGGTGTGTGGTGATGTGGGAGGGGGACAGTGTGGTGTGTGGCGCTGTCCTATCCTGTCCTCGCCTGGGGCAACAAAACCTTCTCATGGCTTCACTAACTTTGCCAAATTGGAAACTCCGCGAACTGCGATCCGGTTAAAGACGTAGCGGCCTTCGAAATGCAAGAGGAAGAGGGATGTGAGAGGAAGGATGGTTGAAATGCAAGAGGAAGAGGGATGTGGGAGGAGGGATGGTTGAAATGCAAGAGGAAATGGGATGCGATAGGAGGGATAGTTGAAACGCAAGAGGAGGCGGCAGAGGAAAAAGAATGGGAATGGGGAAAGAGTAGATGGAACACAAGAGGAAACATTAGAAGTAGGATTGGGGAGGGGGATAAGGGTAGACGAAACGAAGGAAAAGTGTACAAAAGAAAGAAAAAAAAGAGGGGGGAGGGGGAAAGAAAAGAACACTTAGGCAGCATACGAAAAGATAGTGCACGAAAAAACAAAAGCAAATGTAATTATATCTGGGAAACAACGGAGATATTTACAGTGCTGGTAAATTTTCTTTTACAATCTCCGTGTTTCTCAACATAAGGGTTCAATATCCTGCTCAACTTATTATTTCTTATTAGCTTAACCAGATCCCATTAGGTCTTAACACGGTTTCGAGGCGGTGTAAAGGAACTAATGAAACTGGGTCCTAATACTGCTGATTACAGGCAATTAATTTAGCACGATCTCATTGGGGTTTGACACGAATTCGAGACGAGGTGCATGAAGCTGTGGCGGGGAAGACAGGAGCGTAAAAGAGGCATCACGAGAGACACGAGGGAGACAGGGGGTCCTCAGGGTCCCCAATACCTCTCCCCTACCAGTACATTTCTGAATACGGTACCGTACATAAAGTCAGCATGTGTTATTCATGCACTGTGTGTTCATACTAAAAAAAACGTAGTTAAGTACCTTAGGCTAAAGAGCATATAAAATGACAGCTAAGTAACGCAGAGCAAAATATAAAAAGATAGCTAAGTAACAAAGAAAATATAAAGACAGCTAAGTAACGTGAAGCAAATACAGAAAGACAGCTAAGTAACGTACAAGGCAAAGTAAAGAATAGTATGCAATATAAATGGGTAAGGAAGAGGTGCAATCTATTCCACTTAACTGAGGAAAATACTACCCAGTTACTGATGTGCAACCGAGAAGGAGAAGCAACGAGGAGCTGGTATGAATGTGGAAGTGGAGAGAGTGCAGAAATATGAGAGAGAGAGAGAGAGAGAGAGAGAGAGAGAGAGAGAGAGAGAGAGAGAGACAGACAGACAGACAGACAGACAGACAGACAGAGAGAGACTATAAATAAAGTGGGTAACTGAAGAGGAAGACAACACTAATGAATTGTGTGTGGGCAGCCTGACACCTGTCCCAGTCCTGCCACCGCTGACAACATTTTTAATACTGGCTGTGATATTAACATTCTCCACCAGAACCTCCTGTCATCCCTTTTTCCTCCTCTGTCCTGTCGTCTTTCTTTTCCTTTGTCCATCCCTCCATCACCCTCCTGTCCCCTTCCTCCCGTGTCCTGTCCTCTTTATTTTCCTCCCTCCCTCCCTTCTTCCCTCCACCACCCTCTTAGCTGCCGCACCCCTCATTCCTCTTCACTCTCCATCTTCTTCCTCGATAGTCTTTCTCCCCTCGTCCACTACGTGTCTTCCATATCCTCTGTCATCAGCAATATTACACAATCTGAACTATACTATTCTGTTTCCTTGTATTTCCTTTCCTTACAATACAAAGCAAAAATATACCACACACACATTTCAATAAGATACAAATAAAACAGCACACTAAAAAGCTATGTGTTCACTTGCTGGAGGTGATGGCATGATGTCATATTTTACTCCGAGCCAACAATTAATTTTAAGTAAAGAACTCATAACCAAAACGTGCATCTGTTTTGGTCTGGAAATCTGATGGCTGCGTTTTACAGTAGCAAATAATGAAATAACGTTTACGCAAAAGGAACAGAGATACTTATGGCTAGATCCACACCTACAAAATTTGAACAAGCGTACAAACAACCACACAAACAATAAAATACTAAATAATACAAATATTTGCTGTTCTGTATGATAATCACATAATCACGCTAGGAGCACCACCACTGGCATGACGGTATTAGCGGGGACGGTATGGCCAGTGATACCAGCGGGGAAAACCTAATTTCAAAGATATGCATTAAATTTCTTTCAAGGTCAGTGAATAATTTTCGAGGTATGCCATTAATAAAAATTTTTAATGTAATATCTACATCCGCGCTCGCGAAGCTAGAGCAGGGATTAGGTTTTTATCGGTGTGTGTGTGTGTGTGTGTGTGTGTGTGTGTGTGTGTGTGTGTGTGTGTGTGTGTGTGTGTGTGTGTGTGTGTGTGTGTGTGTGTGTGTGTGTGTGTGTGTGTGTGTGTGTGTGTGTGTGTGTGTGTGTGTGTGTGTGTGTGTGTGTGTGTGTGTGTGTGTGTGTGTGTGTGTGTGTGTGTGTGTGTGTGTGTGTGGAAAAAGAAACCATGATACTGGCTTTGTAGTCCTAAGCACGCTACTACAGAAGATCCAAGAATCACCTGTGGGTATATCAGAGAGGCTGATGTCCTGGCATCAGCCAATATTCAACGCCCATCAGTGTCTTGCACCAACTCTTGATTCTAAGGACACTGTTAAAGATTCCTTTTATGCCTTTGGATGCTACCATTTGCTCAATACCTCCCTTCCTCCCTCCACCATCCTCCTAGCTGCCGCACCCCTCCTTGCTCCTCACTCTCTATCTTCTTCCTTGATAGTCTTTCTCCCCTCGTCCACTACGTGTCTTCCATATCCTCTGTCATCAGCAATATTACACAATCTGAACTATACTATTCTGTTTCCTTGTATTTCCTTTCCTTACAATACAAAGCAAAAGTATACCACACACACATTTCAATAAGATACAAATAAAACAGCATACTTGCTGGAGGTGATGGCATGATGTCATATTTTACTCCGAGCCAACAATTAATTTTAAGTAAAGAACTCATAACCAAAACGTGCATCTGTTTTGGTCTGGAAATCTGATGGCTGAGTTTTACAGTGGCAAATAATGAAATAACGTTTACGCAAAGGAACAGAGATATTTACGGCTAGATCCACACCTACAAAATTTGAACATGCGTACAAACAACCACACAAACAATCAAATACTAAATAATAAAAATGTTTGCTGTTCTGTATGATAATCACATAATCACGCCAGGAGCACCACCACTGGCATGGCGGTATTAGCGGGGACGGTATGGCCAGTGATACCAGCGGGGAAAACCTAATTTCAAAGATATGCATTAAATTTCTTTCAAGGTCAGTGAATAATTTTCGAGGTATGACATTAATAAAAATTTTTAATTTAATATCTACATCCGCGCTCGCGAAGCTAAAGCAGGGATTAGGTTGTTATCGGTGTGTGTGTGTGTGTGTGTGTGTGTGTGTGTGTGTGTGTGTGTGTGTGTGTGTGTGTGTGTGTGTGTGTGTGTGTAGAAACAGAAACCATGATACTGGCTTTGCAGTCCTAAGCACGCTACTACAGAAGATCCATGAATCACCTGTGGGTATATCAGAGAGGCTGATGTTCTGGCGCATACCACCATCTAAATGCCAATATTCAACGCCCATCAGTGTCTTGCCCACACTCTTGATTCTGAGGACACAGTCAATGATTCCTTTAATGCCTCTGGATGCTACCATTTGCTCAATACCACATAATAACAAACTTATCCTGCTTGGAGATTTTAATGCCAGAGTAGGAAAAGATAATCACTCTGGCAAGACATTATAGGCTGCCATGGTGTTGCTTACATGAACAACAATGGCCTTAGACTGCTTTCCTTATGCTCGGAACACAGTCTGGTCATCACCAACATCATTTTCAACTTAATAAGCACAATTCCACATGGATGCACCCACGATCTAGACGTTGGCATCTCACTACGAATGTCATTGTAAGGCAGCGATACCGAAGGGAAGTTCTTATAAACCAAGTTATGAGAGGCGCCGAGTGCTCAACAGACTATTACCTTACTCACCAAACTGCAACTTGTCATATGCCCACCAATGCACCGTAGACTATTCTCCAAGAAACTAAACTGTAGTATCTTAAAGGAAGCTGCACTCTGTAACACCCTCTGCACCACTATTACAGACAAGCACTCTCAAAGCCCACCACTTGACCCAAACAGCAAAGCAACAAACCTACACACAGAGTCGCTGTGCATTAAGCCAATGCTTCAAAGCACTGCAGAAGAAACCCTAAGCTTCTCCACTCACCACCATAAAGACTAGTTTGATGAAAATGCTGAGGGCATACTGTATGTGACCTGGCAATGAAGAATACAGCACGTAACAACTGGTTGATTATCCTAGCTCCTTAACGCTCAAAACTGAATTCCTGAATCTCAGGAATGGAGAACAAATGGTGGACTGAGTAAGCAAACGAGCTGCAAAAACTTGTCGACACTGATGACCAACATGGGTTCTGCAAGTCCACAACAACATTCTATGGGCTAACCAAATACTGTACAGCATAACGCCTATTTGATCAGTCGGAGAAGAGCTCCTGAAAGACAAGCGGGCCATCCTAGAAAGATGGGCACAACACTTCAATACCTTACTGAATCGAAGAAATCTGGTGGAGTACAGTTTCCTTGATAACAGCCCAAAAGCTCCTCAAGCAGCAGATCTCGATGTCCCACCTATACTTGCAGAAATTGTTCAAGCCATCTGATCTCTACCAAAATAACAAAAGCCCTGGCTCTGATGGCACACCATCCGAACTAATCAAAGAAAGTGGACATATACTCCAGTGGTGCCTTCATGATCTTAGGTCACTGGAACCGTCGGGTCAAATCAGTGCCATCACGTGAAGGCATCCCTCTTCAGCACCGGGTGTGGGGGGAGTACTTGAGAGGAATGGGAGAGTTGTCGGAATATTCAGGGCAAAATGAAACAGTGGACTTAGTATTCATGCCACGTATCAGCACTGGCCACTCAACAACCACCACCACTAACCACTAACCAACTGATTGCTCTATTTCACATTTTATAGTGGGGCAGTAAAAGGCAGGGCAGGGCTAGGGAATGGCGGTGGGTCGTGAGGGTCAGAATCCTAATTGAGTGTCGATGAGTTTGGGTCTTATGGGTGCTGATGTGGTGATGGTGGTGAGGGGAATGTTGACTGATGTGGTGCTAGTTGTTCGTGTTGGTGCTGTGATGCTGATTGTTGTGGAACAGGGTGATTAGCCCATTACTAGTGATGGTAGTGGGTTGAGTCGCGGGTGTGGTGGTAGTTGTGATGAGGACGATATTAGTTGTGACTGTGGAGGTGGTTGTGGTCGTAGTGGTTGTGGTAGTGGTGGTTGTGGTCGTGGTGGTTAATGTGGCTTTGGTGGTAGTTATGGCTGTCATGGCATTTGTGCCACTAGTGGCTGTGGTTGTGGTGGTAGCGGCGACGATGGTAGGTGTGGCTGTAGTGGTAGTTGTGGTTGTGCCGGTAGTTGTTGTTATGGTGGTTGCTGGGATGACGGCAGCTGGGATGATAGTACGTGTGACTGGTGGTAGTTATGGTTACGGTAATATTTGTTGATTTTGATAGTTGTGGCAGTGACCAATCAGCAGAGGAAACTGTAATGGACGGCTGGATGAGATGTAAGAAGATGAATTACAGGCAGATGACAATAGAAGAAAGGGAAACGATGGTGTCAGACAAAGTAAAAAAGTAGAAGAGAAAAAAAAAGACAGGCAAACAGATGGATGAGAGAGGGAGGCAGAGAATGATGTTTGTATTTGTACAGGACTTCCCACCCACCGCCCTCCATCTGCTGCTGTGCTGATTGTGATGGTGGCATTGGCGTCTTTGATGGTGTTGGTAATTACATGTCTGTGATAATGATGATTATCATTACGCTATCTGATGATGTTGTTGAAGAATCCAGTAGTAATTGTGGTGTTAGTGGGTACAATGGTCAGTGGTGATGCTGGTGACAATGTAATATGATCCCTGTCGTAATGACTATGTAATTAAATATCCACGGTAGCGTTAGTAGTGGTCAGTCGGGTCTTCCCTGGTATAAGAACTTGGTCCTTTGGAATGATACATGCGAGTCTGTTGTTGAGGAGCGTCTCTCTCTCTCTCTCTCTCTCTCATCAAAATATTCATGGACCTGTTGCTGTTTATAACCCTTTGTAATCTCCTTGCCTCATTCTCCCCACTCACGAACCTCGCCATTATTTCTCCTGCCTCTATTCACTCCTTATCTACCTAATCATCAGTATTACCCTCTTCATCTTCCCTTTTCTCTTCTGTTTTTCTGCCTAGAGTTCATTGTTTTCTCCATTTTTCCTATTCCTTAAATCCCAGTCCTTATCTATCCTGTGCCTCATTTGTCTCTTTTTCTTTACCCTCGTCTGATATTAAGGTCCCCACATTACGGTCAAGACGATGCTGTATTTGCCCACTTCCTGTCTTCTTTCTCTCCTTCCTTTTTTCGTTCTACAAAACACTATTCAGTTTGGTGCCATTCCTTCACTTCATTACCAGTTCACTTCAAACTTGGTACAGGTGTTCCTTGTGTAAATACCTTCGGACACGTTTTTCTTCATTTTATGGATTCAGACCTTTAAAGGGTTTTATGGGGTCAAAGATCAAGTCATACAAACATAATTTGGTACATATTTAGTGAGGTGTGACAACGCGAATCAGTAGAGTACCAACTTCTATGAGCAGGGGTGGGGACATTCACCTGTTGCGTGAGACCATCCTACATTCCTTTGGTAATGATTCAATCTTTTCACTTCTCGCGTCCGTTTAACAGCGTCCCTATGTTTCTCCGTTGCTCAAAGCCACCATATTTTCAGCTGAGTCATAACGTTCTCTCCATTTCGCCGCTTCATATCTTCCTTTGCTATCCACTCTCATTTCCCTTCCTTCTACTGTAAGTTAATGCGTTCTCTCCATTTCGGCTCCTCTTCTCTTCCATTGCTATCCGCTCTCATCTCCCTTCTATCACTCCTCTCTCCTCTCCTTCAATTTCACCACTGTCCATTCTCCTCTTCTCTCTTTCCATCTTTCACTTCTTCACTTCCCACTTTCTCAAACGCTGATATCCCTCTTTTAGATTCTCTTCATCTTCCTCCCAAAATTCTCACTTTTCTAAACTAATTTCCTGTGATTTCTTTATTTCCTCTCCCTCACCCTCTCCTTTCTCTCCACGTCCCCAAACACCTTTCCATGGGTCACTTACACTGGAACATTTTACCAGCTACACCTCCCCTCCCCCACATAACCCCCTCCACCCACCCTTCCACTCTCTTCCACCTGTCTGTCGCTCTGTCTGCTGTCTCTGAGTTTGCCTGCCTGTCACTGGGAGGAGGAAGAAAAAATGACGTGTAAACACTGTGTAACTGGGGTGGAGGAAGGAAGAGCGGGGGAGAATGGTGAGCTGGATGACTGAGGGAGGTGGGGAAGTAATGAGGAGGTGGGAGAGTGAGTTAAGGGGATGGCGTTGGAAGTGAGAGAGGGATGGTGATGGTTGTGTGGGAAAATGGTGAGGGGCGAGGGGGGGAGGTCAAAAAAGGGCGGCGAGAGGGTGGATGTGGGGGTTGGGTTGTATGGGTGGAGATGGATGTGGGAGAGAAGTGATGGAAGTGGAAGACTGAGATGTGGAGCGTTTAAAGAGTGGAACTACTGAGTGAATGTAAGGAAAATGAATGTTGACAGATTTAAAGGAGGTGGGGTTGTGAATGCGTTACAAGAGTTTTATAAGAAAGACAGAAATAGTATGGAATGATGGACAGACAGGAACTGATAAGAAAAGAAATACTGTAAATCGAAACAAGAGTCAGTGAGGGGGAAGAGAGCAGAACGACAGAACAAATGCAAATAGACTGATGGTAGAGGAATGATTTACGACGACAGGGAGAATAAGAATGGAAGGAGATAACAATAGAAGTGAAGATAGTGATCCAAACTACTTCTTTCTTCTTTCACAACCCAGGTCGTGTCCGATGCGGGTGTGTTGGGGTGGTAGGTGGGTGAGTTGGTTAGGGGAGGTGTGTGTGTGTGTGTGTGTGTGTGTGTGTGTGTGTGTGTGTGTGTGTGTGTGTGTGTGTGTGTGTGTGTGTGTGTGTGTGTGTGTGTGTGTGTGTGTGTGTGTGTTGTGAAGAAGTAGGGAAGGTGAATGACGTAATAAGAAACGACAAGTGTTACATAAGGTCAGATTAAAAAAAAAAAAATAACAGGTCGGAATGGAGACAGTCGTAAAAGACCTGTATCAAGCTGTGGTGTTAAATGGATAAGGTAACTGAGGCAGACCGGGAATACCATGGGAGAAGCAGGTTATGATGATGATGATGATGATGATGATGATGATGATGATGTGACTACTTATGGTATCGTGTGCCATCTTGTTTGCAAATTCACGTAACTCCTTAACTGACGTATTTTTACAGTTTAAGTCCACTGATATCCTGATACTGTTGTAAATATCCTGTACATCATTCACATATTTTCATTTTCTTCATCTCCTCCTCCTGTCCTCTACTTCCCGCCTTTCATCCTTCTTCCAGTCTTTTATCCGGTCCTCTCCTCCTTCCCCCTTACCCTCCCCAGTCCTCTACTCTCCCCCAGCACTCCTCCTTCCCCCTTACCCTCCCCAGTCCTCTACTCTCTCCCAGCACTCCTCCTTCCCCCTTACCCTCCCCAGTCCTGTACTCTCTCCCAGCACTCCTCCTTCCCCCTTACCCTCCCCAGTCCTCTACTCTCTCCAGCACTCCTCCTCCCCTCTCCCCTGGCCTAATCTGTCACTGCCAACAGAGCCTTTTGATGTCATGGCTGTGTGTGTGTGTGTGTGTGTGTGTGTGTGTGTGTGTGTGTGTGTGTGTGTGTGTGTGTGTGTGTGTGTGTGTCCTATAATTTCGGGGAAGATGAAGAATGAAGGGGAGGGAGAGAGAGAGAGAGAGAGAGAGAGAGAGAGAGAGAGAGAGAGAGTTATTTTTAGTTACAGCACGATTCTGAAGATACTAATTTCTGCGTGGACAATTCTACTAATGGATAATACTGAAAGTGAAGATAATATCAGTACTTCTCTAGTCAGGTTCTTGTGCCAATAAACATCACGGCGGAATTTTTTTACTGACTTGTTTAAATGCAGTTTCCTCACCTCATGATTTTTACATACTAATACTAAACGATTTATTCACGTAAGAAATGTATTTATAATGATTTGGGAAGGGAATGAAAGGGGTGAGATGTTTAAAAAAAAATGAGCGTGGAAATATGATGACTTTATATCAAAACAGAATGCAATAACAGAATGGAGGAGGAGGGAGAAAGGGAGAAGGAGGAGGAGGAGGAGGAGGTTGTGTTGTTATGTCTGTTTTGCTTAGTCACTCCACTTTGGTCTCTCCCTCCCAACCACTGCTTCTTTTCTCACTCTCACATAGCCTCTCCGCCTTCCTCATAATCTGCCTTACTTCTCTCTCTCTCTCTCTCTCTCTCTCTCTCTCTCTCTCTCTCTCTCACACACACACACACACACACAAGCTCCTTTACGTGTCTCAAATTCTATCTCCCTCTTCGACTTTCTACCTCTCACACAGCGTACCTCTTGAACTCTCTTCTCCCTCCCTGACAGCCTCGGGTACGCGTGGGGCTGCGAGTCAACGGAGGTTATGTAATGGTGTAAGAGGGTAGACGGGCAGGGGGTGTAGTGTGTATTGTGTAGCTCCTGATCCAGCTCATATATTACAGAGGAGACAGGGGAAGGGAGGGAGCAAGGAGAAAAAGGAGGAGAGGGAAGAGGAAAGGGCGTGGAGGCAGAATATATGAGAGAGATGGAGGGTGGATGGGGAGTGGCAAGTGTGTAAAATATTGTTTGTGTATTGACGGGAGGTTGTGAAGAGAGAGGGAGGGAGAACGGAAGGAGAGTAAGGGAAGAGGAGAGAAGCTACAGGGAAGAAAAAGGAAAAGAAGGTAGAGGAGAAGGAAAGAGGAAGGGAAGCGGAGGGGATGGGGGATCAGATGAATGGGAAGGATAGAGAAAGGGAAGCAGAAAGTAGGTAAGATGAAAGCAGAGGAGACCTGAGAGTGAGGAGGGAAGAAAGACGACTAGAAAAAATGAAATACAAAGACTAAGTAAGACTGATGAGTGGAAATGAGGGAGAAAGAGAGAGGAAAGAAGTTAGAATGGACGAGAAAGAACACTGGAAAAGGAAAGTTAAATGGAGGAAAAGAGGAGGAGACGAGATAAAGAAAAAATGCTGGGAAGAAATAGTAAGAGGCCAGACAAGAAAGGGAGTTATAAGCAAAGACGAAATTACGAAGACAGTCGAAAAGTTTGGCTCTGAAAATAAGAATGAGACAGATTAGGAGAAAGTGGTGAAAAATCAGATGTAAAGACAATGAGAGAGAGAGAAACAACCACCTCGGATGTATGAGCATCAACGAGATAGCGATCACAGGCTATGGTAATGATTCTGGGATGGTATTAGTGAAGGTGATGGTGGTGATGGTGGTTGTGGTGGTGATGATTTTGATGGAAATAGCAGTAGCAATACTGGTGGTGATGGTGGTAGGTGTGGTTGTGGTGGCAGTAATACTTGTGGTTGTGGTTGGTTGTCAGGGAACGCGTATAAAACTTGGTGGACTCTGATCAAAACTTTTCACGCATGTGTAAGTTTGTCTGAGAGTGTGTCAGCTAAGAACAGCAGTTGTCGGCCTGGGATGGTCAACAATACTGCATAAACCTGAACACCGTCGATAGTATGTTGTTGTTTTGATTATATTTTTCCCGCTGACAGATGACTTTACTGAATTTAGTAAAGATGTTTTGTAGAGGAAGGGTTAATGTGCCCTTCCCCAGTTTGAAATGTACATATGAACTGAATAAAAGCCCCAAGAAGTAGGAAGAATAAAACACAAAAGCGTCAGCCTTGTAAACGGTTTAATGACTTCACTTAATTCTGAGGGGATTTGTTTGAGTAATACTGGCATAAAGGTTTATGCTAACTGAAGTACCCAATTAATTAGACACAGGTACACTGATATTTTTCAAATATTAACGGCCAATGTGTGGTTCTAACGAGGATATCTAACTAATTATGAACGAATATTTCATCATTTGATTTGCCTTCTCATTTTTTTTCTGCTATTCGTTTCCTTCTTCCATCTTTTTCCTAAGTCTGTGCTGCTTTTGTTTTTGTTTGGCTGTGCTTTTGTGGTCCCTTTTCTGAACTTGGCTTTCAGTATTTCTCATCTCCATTTACGTTTGATATTTGGTCATTCTCTCAACCTTCCTATGATCCCCCACTTTCTGATTTTATAGCCTTATTATGCATGCGTTTTTGTGGTTTAATTCTGTGTTAAGCAGAAGAGTGGAGGACGGAGGCTGCAGGGGATGTGGGAGTAGATTATTCAAAGAGGAGGGTGGAGGAGAGGAGAGACCTAAAGAATGGCTGTGTGTGTGTGTGTGTGTGTGTGTGTGTGTGTGTGTGTGTGTGTGTGTGTGTGTGAGAGAGAGAGAGAGAGAGAGAGAGAGAGAGAGAGAGAGAGAGAGAGAGAGAGAGAGAGAGAGAGATGGTCACAAACCCGGCTGAAGACCTAAACACATTAATGATCACAAAGGACCTGACCCACCGTAAAATATGATCTGACGGCAGCCATCCATCTTTTTTGTTTGTCTGTTTGTTTGTTTGTGCCTCAGTCCCGGCCCTTCATACACACCCACACTACCTCTCTCAGTGGCAAGAGGTATTTCCAAAGCTCCAGGTCTCTACTTATCATCACCATCGTCACTATCAACATCATCATCATCATCATCATCGGTCTCACTCAGTCCCAAATGCAATATGGTAGGCAGAAAAACTATTACCACAGGGCCAAGACTAAATGAGCCACACCTTCATTTACGCAGCATTCAAGCCCTTAAAATATGATATATATATATATATATATATATATATATATATATATATATATATATATATTAGAGTAGTCATGTAAACAGTGCGAGGTATTAGCAGACAATTAGTAGTAGTGGTATGATTGCTACTCAGCTAAGTGTGTTAATCTTAAGCGATTTTTTTGGTATATCTGGGAGGGAGAGAGAGAGAGAGAGAGAGAGAGAGATGTGAGGGAAGGAGGGAGAGAGGGATGTGAGGGAGGGAGGGGATAGGGATAATAATATGGAGGAAGTGTAGTGGTGGAAAATATTCATGGGAGTCTACAGACGGGAAGGAGGAACGAACGCGCGCGCGCGCGCGCGCGCACACACGCACACGCACACACACACACACACACACACACACACACACACACACACACATTCTCCCTCACTTTCATATTCTTTCTCCAGCATTCGATGTAGTGTCTGGTTTCATCATTTCCTTCTACGTTCTCTCTCTCTCTCTCTCTCTCTCTCTCTCTCTCTCTCTCTCATATTACTTAAATACTTCTCTCTCTAATACCACAGTCATGGTTTCTTCTTCCCCATCCAAACACACGTATATTTATCATTACTTATTCCCCTCTCCCTCCTTCACCCTCTTCTCCTTTGTCTTACTGTCTTTTACCCACTTTTTTCCCCACTCCCTCTTACACCCTCGTTCTTACATTTCCTGGAAGCGTCGTTTTATCTTTCCTTTTATTCTCTCCCAGTGCACTTCTCTTAGTTCCTTGAAAAACGCGACGAAGATTATAAATGCAGTGGTTTGGTGTGGGGTATTTTCATAAGTCTTGTGGAAATGAAAGGAAAATAACTGCCTACTCATGCAATAAATGTTTTTCTAAGGGAGAATAAATAGATAAATAGTGTACTGCGTTGCTAGTGCCTGTTTGTGGTGTGTCCCGTGTTTATATGATACGGTATGACCTACATCAGTCACTCTAACCACATCATATCGTAATTTGGTGTCCTGTGCATTGGTTATCTACAACACAACACAACACAACACAGCACAGCACAGCACAGCACAGAACAGCATAGCATAGCACAGCACGGCACGGCACAACACAGCACAGCACAGCACAGCACAACACAGCACAACACAGAACAACACATTACTAATCCGCCACAGCTGACTTCACCTCCAATACTCCAAACACAAACCCTCAAATTACAGCATAAAGCTTGATATTCACATCCAACAGCCTCTTACCTATAACAATGTGTGTGATATAAAGGTTTCACGCTTCACAAGTCTAAAATTTAAAGAAAGGAAAAATGAAGGCTAAATTCAAGTAGATAAATATGAAAGAGTGAGAACTGTGTAATAATAACAAAGGAATAACGACAGAGGGAGAAGCAACAGAAATAGAAGAGGGATAACAGGAGAAAGGTAGTATAACTGCACTGGGGTATACTGAACAGTACAGGAGAAAGATAATAAGGGCGAGAGAGAGAGAGAGAGAGAGAGAGAGAGAGAGAGAGAGGAAGGGGAAATTAAATGATGCTGTGTGAAAGGATGGAGGAAATTGAGTGGAGAGAAGGAAAAGGCAAGACGAGAGAGAGAGAGAGAGAGAGAGAGAGAGAGAGAGAGAGAGAGAGAGACAAGTTCAAGAGGTAACTAAGGTACAGAGGAGGGAGATGGAGAGGGAGGGATGTGAGAACAGAAAAATTAAACTGGATTAAAAAATGGATGAATAGTGGAAGTGAAAGAGTAGTAATGGGAGTAGGTGGTAGGGAGGTCTGTGTACGAAGCATCACATAATATTACCCAAAACACATTAACAAGTTCAGTGGTATCGTTATTATGGTCCACAAATATACGGTATACATACATATGTAGTACATACAGTATACATAAACAGTACCGGTAATACATTGTTGTACACTTCCCCAGGCCGTCCCGTGATGCATTGTGTGGTGATGCTGTGGTCATCTCCCCAATGCCTTTGTGACACCAGCATCCCATTCACCTGCCAGCTCATCCCTTCCCTCACCTGTCTCAGCCTATTCTCATCTCTCTCTCTCTCTCTCTCTCTCTCTCAATTATCGCTTTATCAAA